>NC_134559.1:31464364-31764364 GCF_025594145.1 Primulina tabacum
TTCAGTTGACACAGTAGATTCAGTTCGGCTGGTCTCAGTATTAAACGTCAGTTAGACAACTGTCGGTTCATGTGTTCGTGATAAGTTAGTTCAACAGATTTAATCTCTAATTTTGTCAAACTACCGAAATTAAGTTTCCAACATCCATCCTCCTGAATCTCTCGTACACCGCCTCTGGCCTAGGCGGCCTCGCATCATTATCTACTCCAGCATTGTTCCCCGCAAACTGTGCAAAGAACTGAGTCATTCCTGCAAGCATCTACGCCTGCATATCTGGCGGTGGACGAGGAGGAGTGGCCTCTCCTCATCCCGAGCCTCTCTATCCTCTTCACCTGCTCCCCGTGCAATCATATGTCTAGGAGGCATACAGTTCAACAATTTACCCAACATGTAAACAAACATGCATGAAAATAATATCCATATCATCATAAGATGAACGTAAATCGAACTTAAACATGTACATGCTGAAATCAGGAATTTGATGCTTACTACATGAAAGAATTTTTAAAACTTTAAAACTTACATACTTGAGGCGTGAATTCATGAGCTTCTCGCAACTGGCAGTAGGCATAACCCTTTACAAGAACACCGCTCTGATACCAACTGTAACGTACCGTACTTTTGAACATACTTAAAATTTGCGAAAAATAAAAAAATTTCTTAAAAAATTTACCATCTCTCAAAATACACTTGTAAATAAAATGCTTGATCAATTATTTGAAATGTAAACAAACTTCCAACAAGTACTTGTTTAAAACAACATAAAGTAATTCGTTAAAATCAGAGTAAACGAGTTCAACATGCATAAAAATCCTTAAAATTTAAGCAGTCCTCAAGTTAGTCCTCCGTCGAGTCCGAGCCATCTAACCTGTCTCCGCCTCTCGTCTTCTCAAACTCGTCCTCACTTGCATCGATCAAGTCTAGTGAGTCTAAAAACTAAACATGTATAAACTGAGAATAACAATTAGTACATAATAAATCCACATGCGTTAAAATACTTACCTAAACATAGACGTGCCATCAATTCATAAACATTTTCATAAACGTGCTTGCATCATACATACTTAAACATGCCTAATCATCATCATTTTGCGTAGAGATATGTTCCAAAGCAAGTGACCCATACATATTGCGTCTGATCATACTAAAACAACACCGTACTGGGCTGGCAGGGATGTCCACTGCGACATACATAAGATCCCCGGTCATGCTTTACTGGGTGGATTGGTCCCTGGTCATGCTTTACCACTTTCCAATCCTAATCATAACCCGATCATGCTTTACCGGGGTGGAGAGGTCCCAAGACACGTTTTCCGGCTTCCAAACCCGTTCATAATTGGTCACAAAACAATTCGCATACCTCAAAAACATAAAATATTTTCTTTGCACATTGAACATACTAATACATTATGCTTGCCTGCCCAAGACAAAAATTAAAAATTTTTTTTAGAAAGCTTGGCGCTCGGGCGGTAACTTCTTACCACTCGAGCGCGTACATCCAGAAGGCCTGGCGCTGGAGCAGTAAAATCTCGCGCCCGAGCGCCGCCTTGCGCGAAATTTTTTGAAAACCGACATAGTTGAGCAGTCACACGAGAATGATCATAACTCACTCATCTCTTGTTCAAAAATTACAAATTTACTGTCAAACCAAATATATAAAAAATTACTAGGTTTTGTATTTTAAAAATGTTTCCAGAAAATCGACCGAAAATTCGCAGGATTCGAAATGACAGCAGATTCGGTTTTTGAGATCTAAAATCGTTCCAAAAGCGTTTCAAACATTTTTGCTCAAACTTTGCATAACATAAACGGATTTTTACACAAAATAATACATCAAAATATTTATTATGACAAGGTCGATGCGAAAAATGAAAGGATATACATGCCTTTGCGTCAAAACGCTGAAAGATAACGAATATCGACGCGGTGGATTGCGGGAGATGATCGGGAGACGCTTGCTACATGATTCTTGCTCGAAAAAGGGACGTGAATCTACAGTAATTTTTCAATGAAGAGGTGGCTGCTGAAAGAACACTCAAGAACCCTAGGTTTTCTTCAAATTTGCAACGTGTGTGTGTCTTGTGTGTGTACGTGTGTGTGGGTTTAATTAGATAAAAATTTATGCTTAATTAACAAAGTAGGGGAAATTATTGATAAAATAATACTTATGTAATTACTTAACCTTACTAAAAGATTTAATAAAATAATTTACAAGGTTTAAAATCCCCACTACTCAACTTAGTAATTTTTTTGAAAAGCTTAAACTCTTAAAATCACCTAATAAATTAAATTAGGCTTTAAAATGTTTTAAATTCCATAAATTATTTAAAATATCAATTACCTTGACTAGAAATAAAATACCACATTTTCATAAATCGCCAAAATCGTCATCGGTCTCTTTTCCCGATCCCGTATCGAATATTCGCCTAAAACATAAAACTCAAGAAAACGCTTCAACGTGCATCAAATAAACATGTAATAATTCAAAATAATGCAAATCATAAATAATCGTTAAAAGAATTTTAAAATTAAATAAGTAATTTAACAATTTAATAAATACATGGGTTTACGTGTACTGATTTTGGGCTCTACAAATTTAACATTTAAATGTTTAAAGTGCACAAAATCCGTAACTCATCAATTAACAAAAATCTTACGTCAACCATTAACATGATCAACACTAACTTCAAAATAAAGCATGAAAATCTCTAATTAAATAAACAAAATCTTTAAAATTTTAACTATCAAGCTAATACGGAAAATAATGTCCATCGAGAGTGACCTCAAGCATCAGCGCCTTTCTCAGGCTCATCCTCACCTGCAACATTCAAACCTAGTGAGTCTAAGACTCACCACGTTCTAAACATGAGTAACAAATAATACCAATACAAGCACATGCATTAAAATCTTACTTTTATTCAAAATAAACTTGCATAAATTTGCAAGCATAATTTAATCATAAATCGTCAAATCATAAAGCTTTCCATCATTTATCGTTTTGGGCGAAGTTTGACACTTGAAAGTAACCAGTTGTATCCTCTGGTCAAAGGATCGGTCTTAGCTCACCATTGCGCATGTGGACGGGCACTAGGCAGCGACGTAAAATTGAAATACGATCGTTGGGTTTCCTCTGGGGCTTTCTTCCGTAAACGGACTCCCTATGATGCATTCTCCCTCACGATATTCTCATAAATCATATATCATATTCTTTTTGTGAATGTTAATTCACATCCTTCAAAATATTTGTTTTTTTTCATTCATAAAATATCGTGTCATTTCCACATTCGAAAAATAACATTTTAACAGTAAAAATTGCACAATTTTATCATAATTCATAAAATCCCATATTTTCATCATAAATATTTTAAAACATCATTTAGCATGTGTTATGATTCTTCGGGACCAGCCAACCCTTTTTGTACTACCCAGTGTAAAATGACCGTTTTACCCTTGGACCCTAAAATTCTCGATTTTGACTTTTTTCTTTTCACTTTTATTGACTCGAGACTTTCCCAAATAATTATTTAAGCTTAAATTTGACTTTTAATACGGGCTTTTTTTTAATTTTTTATTTAGTAAACCGTGAAGCGTTTTAATTCTAACATAAATATTTTAATCGCAAACTTTAATCATAGCCTTTTCATACCTAAAATACCCTCATGAACCATGAATCTACCCCCGTGGACCCTGGTTCAAACCCTTTCTTCTCCTAACCCTTCAACCGAACCCTATCACACTCCCCTTGAGCCACATCCCAATTTCCTCGAGGCATGGCTGAGCCACCTTGGCCCAGACAAGACCCTAGCCCTCCTGGACCCTCGTCGAACCCTCCTGGACCAGCACGCCAGCCCCAGCCCACGCACGAAGCCTACGCGCAAGACTTTTCCTAGCCATGGCCCTTCTCCCTTCGAGCCACCATGGACCATGGCTGCACCAGGCCTTGCTACGACCCCTAGCCACCTACCCTAGACCCTACTGGACCAGCCTAACCATCCCCAACCCAGCCGCAAACCACCCTAGCCACCAACCGTATGCACGGGGAAGAGTCCTACCCCTTGTCGACTCTTCCTTAGCTGCCTTCCACGAGTCCTATTGTAATGTCTAGGAAATTCGAACTACGTAACCTGACTGCATGCAATCTAGATTTTTATTTAAAATATGTGTTTAATGATTTTTATGAATTGAATGCATGATTATTTCATGGATAAGTGTTTATTTCATTGTTTGTTAAGGTTTCATGCATTAGAACTTTAAGTTACATTTCGCACTCGAACGAGTAACGGAGACCGGAGAAAATCAGGAAGAATATTTTTATAGAATAACTAATTTTAATTAATCAATATGAGGTGTATTTAAGTGTGATTTTCGAAATTGGGCCTTGGTTGGGTATTTTTACTGGCCGGGTCATATTTTTAACCGGTACGCAAAATTTAGCGAATCAGGGGACTTTTTGAGGGTTCAGACAATATTTTAAAAAACATATCACAAAAATATATTTTTCGGGAGTCTTATTGGGCTTGATGGGTTTATTTTAGTGCTTAATGAGCCCAAAATCCTTTTAACCCTTTAAATTTTAATTAATGTCCCATTAATGTATTATATTATGGCTTAAACTTAAAAACTAAACCCTAAACCTATTACACTCAAGGTGGCCTCCACCTCCCTCATTAAGCAGCCCTCCTTTTTTGAAAAACCAGCAGCCTTCTCGATTTTTCTTTTTGGGTTTCATTAAAATTTCCTTCCCCGCCTCTCCGGTGCAAGTCCTACGCGCATATCTTTAAGCTTTCGAGCACATATCGCTAAGGCATGCCATGTATCCTTTTTTCTCATCATTCGCACTATTTATATGCTGGTGTGTGTGTGTTTTCATGAGGATTGCTTGAATTTTTTTTTATTGAATCGTTTTTGCAACGTTTTGTCACAAAAAAATGCTTTTGATTATCATGTAACTCACGTTTTCTTTGTGTTCGTGTAAGGGGATTCCGAGTCATGATCCTAGGGGGATGTACATGTAGAAGAATAAGGTGTCAAGGGGCTGGAGTCGGTTGAGGGTTGAGAGTTACTGAGAGCTGATCGGTACTTCTTGGTTGTAGTGCTCGGATGTGTCTAGATCGGTAGTTTTGGGTGAGCGGGCTGTGGAAGGGCCGTTCCTAGCCTTGGAACAGACCCTGGTGGGTCTGAGTTGGGGTCTAGGATGGCTTGAACGTGGATGGACTTGGTCACGAAGCCGATCGAGCGAGTTGTTAGAGGGTTGGTCTCGGTTGGTCGTATCTCGGGTGGTTCGCGGTGTTTTCGCCTTACGGCATGCATGAGGATGAGGGTTTAGGTTAGGTTGGTCCATGAGGGTACAGAGGTGGGCTAGGAAGGGTTGGTTCAAGGCTTGTTCGAGTTGGTAGGGCCTAGAGTCGAAAGTTTGAGGGTTTAGTGCATTAGGGTTTGTAGGTTGTAGCGCGCAGATAATTCCAGCAAGGTTTCAGTGGCTTATGAGGTCCTAATTGGTCTAATTTAGGCTGATTAGGGGCTGTTAGTGTAAAGGCCCGTATTTCATTTTCATAATTTTGCGGAATAATTAAAATTTTTCTAAATAAATAATTATCTTGTCTCATTTAATTAAAATAAACATGTAAATAATTTTTAACTTTAAAATAACAGCGGAAGGGAATAATGTTTTCAACCAACAATTTAAAAATAATCCAGCGTAAACATCAATTTAAAATAGTCCAACGTATTAAAACTGAGTTTGAATAATAAAAAGTGCATAAATTAAATCATGAGGTCCTCGGGTTTACTACTGCTGTCCCAAGATCGCTCATTGGTCTCCGCCCGCGGTCCCGACCTCGTCAATACCTACAACAATCAAGTCTAGTGAGTCTAAAGACTCAACATGTATATATCGTGAATAACAAGTAAATATATCATAAAATCGCATGCAACGTAATAATAAAGTATCGTAAATCGTACGGTGAAAATCGTATCATGAATAATTATAACTACGTGCATATATGAAAATCATACGTAAAAGCTTTGCTCAATAGAGCTCTGTCATATCATATCATAATTTTCTGGTAGAGATAATGTTTCTAAGCAAGTGGCCCATAACATAGCATAAGCGCCTGATCAGACTAAACCACAGTATACTGGGCGGTAGAGATCAATCACAGCCCTTGGACTGGATGTCCGTACCCATACATAATCATAAACCGGTCGTAAGTCACCGGGCGGAGAGGTCCTCGGTTGCGCCTACCGACTTCCAAACCCATAAGCATAAAGTGGCCACAAGACATATAGCATATATCTCCAAAATAAACATTTTATATTTTTATGCACGTAATATAATTATAACCTTATTTTTACCGGATGAGTTGGATCGATCTCAGGCTTGTTGCGACTTACTACTAATATGTGACACATGCAATAAATCTTAATTTGACAAAATTTTAGCAATAGAACCAAAAACGAGACTATTCGGACAAACAACTTGATTTTTTTTTTGACCATGGCTTCGTACCAACCCGAACCATCATTAAACTGACGTTTAACCATGATTAAAAATACCCCAAACCTACTGAAAAAATATGCATAATAACTGTAAAAACGAAAATAGGTGAAAGGAATCCAAAAACATAAAACACTCTTTCGAGAGTCATTTTGGCACCTTTCGCCGTAAATTCTCGTACGAACTCTAAACTCGACCAAATCATGAACGGCCAAAAACATGACTTTCCTAACTCACTAAGGTACTGTCCAGTCCAAGGCCATGGGCTAAAAGCCAACCAAGAACTCAAACAAGCACCAAAAACGTGACCCAAAGTTGCTGTCAAACGTGCAGCCGGAGCAGCTTGGGTATTTGAGGTGTAGCTCTGAAATTTTATGACCAAGGACTTGAACTGCCACCCAAAGACTCTTACCAACATCCTAAGGCATGGCTCAGATCATGGATAAAGGCTAAAAGCCAACCACATCCCAAGCCAACACCTAGGACAACAGGAACATACCAACCGAGAACTCAATCCTGTGCAATGAGATGTATCGAATTGTTCTATTGTCTTGTGCCGTTCCAGTGGCCATTTGTTTGACCATGGCTCGATCTAGACATGATGGAGTGTTGTATGAACCATGGCTATGGGCTAGAAGTCAACCACAATCCATTCAAACCCCCAAAACCGAAACACACTCCTACAGATTTCAGAAACTTTAAAACCGAGGGACATGTGCCATGTAAATGTAAGAATCTGATGAAGCCGTGAACCAAAACTTGAAAGGATGATTTGGTCACGCCCTTGACATGTTAAGGTAGGGTTCTAACCATGTCTATGGCCCTTAGGGCAGCCAGGATTCGAACACCCCCTGTAACCAACCAAATAACACAATTTTGACACAACCTGTAACTTGATGAAATTGTTGCTGTCAATACTTCGTTTGTGGGTGTATGGACGTAAACCAATGAACCAATAACACCCTAACACACTCTAAATCATGCCTATAAGTCGCCATGTGTGCCTGGAAACGAAGCAACCCCCTGAAATCATCAAAACTCAGCAACAAAAAAAAAATATCAGCATGGCCGAGAACTTGTGCAGATTTTTCGAGAAATGTAGCTGTCAACAATTCGTTTGCCTCATGAATCTTGAACATATAAGGTTTTAAAATATTTATAGGACTTGATTGAAGAGAAAAGAAACCATATATACATGCCTAGAATTTGTTTTGACGCAAAACAAATCAATACGACGAATACGAGCGACGGAACGGAGTTGGTTTCCTTCTTTCTAATTCAGCTGCTGTTGCACGATTTTTAGCTGTTGTTCTTTCTGTAATTTCGAAGGTAAGGGAGTGTGTTTGCTAGACAATAGAGATGAGTATTATAGGAGGTGTTAAATGGGTATTTAGGTTCATTTAGTTGAGAGTTACAAGTGAAGGAATAGAATGGGATTTGAATTGTTCTTCCAATTCTCTAGTTGTAGCCGATCTTATTTTCTCACCTTGCTGCTAATTTACGGCATCAATAGTTTATTGTTTCTGATATTTTCGAGTATATAGGATGTATATGATGTTAGAGGTGAAGATGTATGATAAAGGAGGTGTTAAAGGGCTATAATACACATTAAGTTGGGGGTTACAAGTCAAGGAGGTGAATGGTTATCAAATTGTTTCTTCCTCTCCTTGAGTTGGCCGATTCTTTTCTTCAACCTGCTGTATATTTTCATTTAATTACCAGGTAATAAGTTGAGGAGAAATGATGTGTATCATAGTATTTGAATTACTATTAATTAGTGATTTAACTATGAGGAATTAAATCCACCTTAAGGGTCATTGAGGATGGTTTGAATGGTTTACTACATCTTTGAATTGTATTGACCAAACTCCATGGTATTTTATGGTTTAAATTTGTATTTTAATTGTTTAAGATTTTAAACCCCCATTATATATATTTTAATGCATTAACCAATTAATTTAGTTTAGAATTTTGCTTAGAATCTTGCATGGCATTCATGACTTCAATTTTAAATATTCCAATGTTATGTTTAAATTTCTTGAATATGTTATACCTAGATTTATTTATCCCCACTTGCTTACATATTTTAATTTAAACTTTAATTAAATATTGAATCTAAGAGAACTTATTTAATTACTTAGCTCCAATTAATTCATTAAATCCCAAAGACATTCTTTTTCTTTAACTTAAATTATTCTTTGACTTAAATTAAATTTAGGAATATTTTTCTTATTATTAATCTTATTATTAATCTTATCTCAAATCTCCAAACTCCGGTCCGGCCTCGCGTATTTATCCTGAAAAGACAATACTAAACATTTAACTTTAAAATAAATAATCACGATTTAAAACTTTATATTTAATTTAAATAATAGAAATTATGCATGGCTTATACATAATCTGATTTTCGGGTTCTACAGTTAGGGTGTGAATAAGTGAGCGTTAAAATTTTGGAAAGCTTGGTTAAGTTTCGTGTTTATTCGGGCTAAAACCGGAACCCTGGTCCAAGTTTTAAAACGAATCATATAAGTTACAGAACGGGCTCGAGGTTACCATGGGGAAATGCTTATAATTATGTTTTTAGGTGTTTTAAGGAGTTTGGTTGGTTTCGGGTCGAAATTTTGAGGTCCAGGAGTAAAATGATCAATTAGTGTTTCTAGGGGAAAAATGGTCATTTTACACCTGGGTCGAGTTAGCAGTCCTGACAGCGTCCTAAACACGATTTGACATGTTTTAAATTTTTATGTTATCACGAAATGACTTTTTATATAAATATGAAAATATGTTGCATGCTTGATTTTAGGGAAAAATTTATGTATATGCATGATTTTTACAAGTGATATATATGATGACATGTTTTGAAGTATGGGAGTTGTTGTGACTAATACGATGACATATAAGGCCAATGCTCAGTGGATGGATAATACTATCGCGGATGTCCCCGTCACCGAGTACCGCGGTTATGCTAGATGGATCCATCGCCTAATACGGTAATACAAAAGTCATAACTAATTAACGAAATTCAAATTAAGAAAATGAACACGTATTTGTTGAGATGATGAGATTTTCGATGAACATGTTTATGCTTCAACAGGTCATGATTATTTATAAGAATTTTTAAGATAATTAAATTTATTTTTATTACTGTACTTTTCGTTGTTGCCTATTATGTATATATACTTGCTATAACGTTAAAGGTGTGTTGAGCTTTTAGATTCACTAGATGTGAATGATGTAGGTGACCATATTGATCAGGGGATTGGAGGTGCCGAAGACTGAGTAGGCGAAGTTGGATGTGCGCATGCAAACCCGATGGCTGTATTTTCCGCACATTATGTTCTGAGTTAGGGGTGGATGGTTATTTTCATGCTCATTCATTTTATTATGTTGATGGTTATCAGGATCTTTACACGTTTAATATTTGTTTTATTTTTTTAAACGTATGTCGAGGGTTGTCGAATTCACTATTTTTAGTTGCAGTAATTTTATATAATAGTTGATTACTTTTATTTTAAAGTGGGAAATTTTCAGAGGCTATCACTTGCATGCATAAAGATCTAATTTCGAAAATGAGCTTACAAAAAAATAATTCTAGTAGTATTTGAAGTAGTAGAAATTTTTTTACACTAGGCCCTGCTACAACTCCTAGCCACCTACCCTAGGCACTACTGGACCAGCCTAGCCAGCCCCAACCCAGCCGCGAACCACCCTAACCGCAGCTCACCAACCGTATGCATGGCGAAGGGTCCTACCCTTTGTGGACTCTTCCCTAGCTGCCTTCCACGAGTCCTAGCCCTGCTAGGAATCTTCCTAACCGTAAACCATGACCCACACCGAGCCACTGACCAGCCCTAGCCGAGCCCCGGTGTACCATCCCTCTTAGCCGTGTCATCTTCCAATCGTGAAGCCTAGAAAGACCTAGGTTATTCTTCCTAGCCAAGCTCGACTACAGCCCTCGTTTCCACCTTAAATCATCCATGTTCCACCCATTAAACATGTTATGTTGGCTGCCAATATCCCTTGGAAATCATAACGTGTTTTCGAACAAGCATAAAATCGTCAAAACTTTGAAAATATTTTTTCTATCGTTAAGCGGTTCATGCTTCAATATTTTTCATGCAAAAATAAATAAAACAAGCATTATATGATTTAAATGATGTGTCAAAAGAATTTAGAAACGTGCTTTGTGTTTTAGAACGCTCGAATATACGATAGTTGGCGTGGGGTACGAAGAAGGACGAATGGGCAACGAAGACTCCTTTTTTTTTTGCTCTCCAATTTTTCGAAAACTATTGTGTGAAGTGTGTGTGAGACTCGGCTGCTATGGGGTGCCCAAAGACCCTAGGTTTCTATTTTATAGATTTTAATTTGCATGTTAATGGGCTTATGTTTTGGGCCTTTGAGTTTAGGAGCAACTGAGCCTACTATTCTTAGGTAATTTAGGCCAAATAACACTATTAAATTGAAAATTAAAAGTTTATATAAATTAGTTTTCAAAAATAATACTTTTGATTTTTTAAAAGTCTCTCGTTTTCTCAAAACCGGCTTCCCGGATAAAATCGTGTTCGTCTCGTAAAATAATTTGGACTCTAATATTTTTAGAAAAAATTAATCATATTAATAAGCCTTGAAAATATTTTATCTTGGTCGTCCCCGGTTTTTTTTTCCCTGCATATTATCGAATATTCGGATAAAATCTTAATTTCTCATGAAATCATTCATTTAGACCTTTAATCATACAATATACATCAAATAAGCATTTAAAATCAATTAAATAAAACAGTTAAACAATTTAAATCATTTGCATGCATGTGGTTAATGTGGGTTGACTTTTTGGACGTTACAAATCCTGAAACGTCCCTATTTCTAAATTCATTTAATTTACACTAGTTTTTTTTAAACTATGCATAATCAATTTATCATAAATAAACTAACATAAATAATCAATAAATGTATTCCATAATATCTAAAACCATTCACGCGGAATAAGTAAATAAAACAATAAAAGTCTAAATCCAACTCAATAAATTCTAGCATCTTAATAATCTATAAATAAAAGTGATAATCCATAAAATAATCAAAAGTCTTTAACATATATGGAATTTCTAGGTCCTTGGGTATGCACTGCGCCTCTTGGATTACTCGATAGTTTGCACCTAACGACTCAACATCGTCATCACCTGCAACCATTCAAATCTAGTGAGTCTAATGACTCAGCATGCTCAAACCGAATATAGTAAATACGTAATATACACTCACATGCATAAAAATTATTTTTACTAAAATATATTTTTCAATACAATCATGAAACCTTCAAAATATGCAACTTTTTAAACCATGCATGGATATGAACATTTTCCATTTAAAATTATCATTTTTAGGTGAAGTCTGATTCTCGAAAGTGACAACATTCATTTGATTGATCAATCTATAAATCATAGTACTAGGCCACCGGGTTCAACGTCTACTTCTTCGACGATCCCACCGACTATCATAAAAATAAATTCACCATTCACTTCTTCAATGGATCCATTGTCATTGTGATTCCTGCTCCCGTTTTCGACGGTTCTCTCCCTTTTCATTGCAAGTTCACCGTTCCTGTTTTCAACTGATCCCTTACTATTTTTTTGTTACAATCAATTCACATTCCTCAAAAATATTTTCCTTTACTTTATAATTTCATAAAAATTCATAAATTTCCTTACTCTTTAAAAATTCCCAAAAATGCTTTATATCATTCATATACGTCGAGATTGCTAAAAATAGCAAATACATACAAATATGTTAAAAATTTTAAAAATAGAATATATCATGCATATACTTCAAATCTTCTAAAACTAGCATTTAACATGATTTGGAATTTTTTTAGGAAGTTTCAAACCACCCTCGACTTTTCTCCAATCGACCGCTCACGATTCAACGCTACATGTACCCGGAAGACCTTAAACTTTGACTCAAGGAGACGTCTCGATTTTAAAACTTTAAAAAAACCCAAAAATATCAATAGCTTGTTGGAAATTCAATCTTAGGACCTATGTTTCAAAAATGATTCAGTTCGCTTACCGGATGGCTCGTTTACTATCGTTTTCGCATTTTTTGTTAAACAAATGAAAAAACTGCCCTTCCGACTCGAATCAACCAAATAAATAACCTTTATTAACATTCTAAGACTCGATATAAGTTGCTGGAAGTCCACAAGCCCAAGCCAAAACCGAAAGTTGGATTAACTTTTTAATCTAGGCTCAATTCGCCCCTTTTTTGACACGTTCAGACAATTTACGACCCCGAACGGACCACGCCTCGCAATGACCCCAAACCAGGCCCTAGACCCCTTCCTTAGACCCTAAAAAAGACCATTATCTGTCCTTTTTTGATAGAGATCAGACGCCCTAAGCTTCAAACCCCTCACAACAGTATCCCACCGAATGGATCTTCGCGTGCAGGTGAGAAACAAATGCTCCAGCGGCTGTGGCTGCCCTTGAATCGACTTTTGGCTCACACTAGACTCTCACAAGGATCCTAAGGCACGTCCCAAGCCCTTGGCCCAGCCCTTAAACAGACCCGTTAGCCCTAGGAAACCCACGCACCAAAACAACACCACATATGCATGTTTGTGGTGTTTCGGCTACAGCGCTCGACCGACTGAAACAAGGTCAGACCGAACCATCCCTAGACCATCCTAGGATCATTATCCTTCCCTCAAGACCACGACTAGAGCTCCATGCAGCCCCCATGGCCGTAGGAACACCATAGCCGCACCCTTCCCCATCATGGCCTGCACTCGTTTTGCGTGCAGGGTTGGACTGACCCCTTGCGGTTGGGTAGGTTGTATTTAAATAACTCATTAAGTATTTAAGTGGGATTAAGTTTACATAACGAGCCATAATTAATTAATTAAATCCTTGCTAATCTAGGCCCAATAAACAATTAATTTAATACTTAATTTGTCCACAAAAAGTTCCAAAAATATTTAAAATATTTGGTGCTACTCGTTTCTAATATCGCATGCCCGAAACTACTATTTTCTTCATAAAAGTTTGTTCTGATTAAATTCATCACTTACTATAAATAGGTTGCCGCTTTCCTAATCTGGAATTACTAAATGTAGAGTTTCTATTTATAACTTTCTAAAAGTAGAAACTTTATCAAAATCATCCCCGGTTCTCTCGCCTTTCCCGTACCTCACGTATTCGACTACAGAAAGTTTACATTCATAACAGTCGATTAAATAATCATTAAATTAAACTATGAAAATACCTAAACATGCTTCTAGACCACTCATTTAAATAAATTTCAAATAATTTTCATGCAGGCATGTGGTTAGTGTGTTCAGGTTTTCGGTCGTTAAAATACATCCCCCCTTAAATAGAATGTCGTCCTTGAAATTTTTCTATTCTTGATTATTGAAAAGTTTAGTCTCCATCATTCACTTCATGCTTAATCCGCTTGGCTTAAATTTTGCAATTTATCATGTTTTCGCTGCATACTTTGATATGCCATCTTCCATTTTAATACATTTATACCAAATTTATTGACCTCAAGGAAATCAAAGTTTTAACTAACTTTACATCCTCTATCAATTATAAATCCTAAACTACCTTAAGTTATTTATCTCCCAAGATATTACTTTAATTGATTGACTTTATCTTAGGTAATCATGTTCGTATAATTTAATTTCCCAATAACAAAACTTTGTTATTTTGATGCTAACACACTTGTTATTTTGTTTCTAATGATTTTACCTGAGTGCACAGAAACTGAAACTGATCAGGATTCGAACTGATCAGTTATCGAGCCAAAACTGAAGCTATCGAAGAATGCATACTGAAAGTACCAACTGATTAATCAAACTGAACCAGTTCAACTGATGAATCGTAAACTAGTTCAACTCATGGTCCAGCTGATAGGTGGTTCAACAGAAGACCTTCAGAAGCCCGGCCAGCTGATGAAGAGTTCAACGGATGAAAAGCTGAGCTGACCAGTTCAACTGAAAGAGTGAAATCAGTTCAACTGACGAGTCAGCTGATTTCACCAGTCCAACTGAAGATCAATTCAGATGACCAGTTCAGAGCATCAGTTAGAACCAATCAGCTGTAGAACTTGAAAAGATTATTCAATGGGATCCAACTGTGCACAAAGTTACAAAAGCAATTGTCCATTCAAAGGAAAATAATAGACGTTGCATAAATGTTTAAAGCCTAAACATTCTAGAATGGCTGTCAGAAAGTACAGACACATTTCGAGGAACAGATTCAAAATGCAACGGATACAATAATTGAGTCTCACTGTACGATCATGCTTCTTTCCTATAAATAGAAGATTAAGATCAGTGCAGACATGATAAACAAATGGTGGAAAAATAAGAGAGAAAAGAAAGAGCACACTTATTGCATATTAGCTTACAAAGAAGAAATCAGCCCAGTCGAGGGAACACTTCAAGTTATATCAGCTTAGTGTAGAATCTTATTTCCCTCAGTGTATGAGAACACATTTCGGGTTATTTTCAGAGATCAGTTCTAAAACATACACACACACTGAGAACACATTTCGGGTTATTTTCAGAGATCAGTTCTAAAACATACACACACACACCACCACTTAAATACAGTCTTGCACAGAGACGTAAAACTTGTGTATATAGTCTTTGACATACAGACATTAAACAAGTGTTGGCTGGAAGGTGATGCCTTCAGTCTAGACTAGGAGTTCAGTTAGGAAGTGGGTAAGCCCTAAGCTGGGTGGGTTTGTACAAGTTGTTGTATAAATCAAAGTCTTCTAGTGGATCCTACCCGAGGTGGTAGAAGGGGTGACGTAGGAGCAGTTGAAGTCTCTGAACATCCATAAACATATCTTGTGTATTAACTGCTTAGCTGTGTTTTAAATTGAATTGATCAGTTCAGCTGATGTCAGTTCAGTTATGTCCATAACTGAATTGATAGAAACCTGAATTGATTCCCGTATTTCAGTCGATCAGTTTACACAAGTCATTAGATTTTATAATCTTTCAGTTTTTCTTAAAGAATGATTACTTTGAGTGTTTTTCGCTTGGTTTGAAATCAAACTCGATATAATTATTCGGTGTTTATATTCTTTGAACACGAGCTATTGTAGGTCATTGAGAATATTGTGTTTGGAGCACCCTCGCAGGTGCCCTCACGCGATCCATCAATTGGCTTCAGAGCTAGTTGTTCTAAGAAGGACATTTCAAAACTAACTAAAATTATTTTACTTTAAAATAGTTTTAAATGCTATTTAAAAGTACTTTATATTATTTTCAAAACTATTTGAAAATGTTTATCTAACGCTCATCGCAAAGGGTAGAGAGGATTGACTCTGCGACTAACATTGTAGCCACTTATCTCGACTCAGAGCTTTGGGGCATTAATCAACCTGCAGGGGTTTGAGTCCTACCTATTGGCTATTCAGCAAAACTGATCGGAAGACAAGGTTTCAGCTACCATCCTACCGGTTGAAGCTGATCAACAGAAGAAGCCCAGCTATGTTGAGATGTTGGATGATTAAAGTAGAGCTTAATCATCATCAATATACCGCCACTTAACTGCTGTATCAGATCAAGTAGATGACCAATGCGGTTCAACATCATCTGAATCCAGTTTAAGTCAGCCCGACAAGTTTGGCAAAACATATATCATATCCAAGGCAGCTAGCTGTTTGTCTGGCAAAGAGACTCAAGATCGTTGCAGCACTTCAAGAGTTCAAGGCAACCAATTGTTGGTATATTCAGTTCTGTCATGCATAAACTGATTGATATTTGATGTTGTTTAAAATATGTATTGTAGTAGCAATTTTTCCTGTTAACTGATGGTGTACTCAAATGTATAATAAAAGGAGATCTATTTGATTAAATAAACATAATAATTGTCCAAATATGTTTCTATGTGATTGAGCTGATACCTCCATATTTCTTGTTTAAACTGCTTGAATGATTAAAGCTACTAAATTTTGGCAGAGATAATTAGTTTTAAAGAGGAGTTTTTAATTCAGTTAGTGAGGGGGAGCTTTCTTTCCCTCGAACTGAAAAATATTTTTAAAACTCATTTTTAATTCAGTTGGTGAAAAGGAGATTTCTTTCCCGTGAACAAAAATTTTAATTGTTTTTATATGTTTTTTATTCTCACAAAGGGGGAGAATCAGTTTTTTTAAAATTAAATTTTTTAAAAAAACAGCTTTAATTGCTCAAGTTTTGTGATCATCAAAAAGGGGGATATTGTTGGAACATTTCATGTTCGCAATCTTGATTTTGATTTAAAAAACTTGTTATTTTTTTGGTAATCCTTTTACCCGTGTGCGCAGAAACTGAAACTTCTCAGGATTCGAACTGATCAGTTATCGAGCCAAAACTTAAGCTATCGAAGAATGCAAACTGAAAGTACCAACTGATTAATCAAACTGAACCAGTTCAACTGATGAATCATAAACCAGTTCAACTGATTGTCCAGCTGATAGGTGGTTGAGCAGAAGAACTTCAGAAGCCCGGAAAGCTGATGAAGAGTTCAAGTCATGAAAACCCCAGCTGACCAGTTTAACTGAAAGAGTAAAATAAGTTCAACTGTCGAGTCAATTGATTTCACCAGCCCAACTGAAGATCAGTTCAGATGACCAGTTCAGAGCATCAATTAGAACCAATAAGTTGCAGAACTCGACAAGCTTATACAATGGTATCCAGATGTGCACAAAGGTACAAAATAAATTGTCCAGTAAAAGGGCAATAATAGACGTTGCATCAATGTTTAAAGCCTAAACGTTCAAGAATGGCTGTGGAAAGTATAGACACATTTCTAGGAACATATTCAAAATATAACAGATACAATAATTGAGTCTCATTGTATGATCAAGCTTCGTTTCTAAAATAGAAGATGAAGATCGGTGCAGACATGGTGAGCAAGAGGTGGAAAAATAAGAGAGAAAAGAAAGGGCACACTTATTGCATATTAGCTTACAAAGAAGCAATCAGCCCAGTCGAGGGAACACTTCAAGTTATATCAGCTTAGTGTAGAAGCTTATATCCTTTAGTTTGTGAGAACACCTTTCGGGTTGTTTCAGAGATCAGTTCTCACACACACACACAACCACTCAAATAGAGTCTTGCAAAAAGATGTAAGACTTGTGTATGTAGTCTTTGACACAAAGCGTTAAACAAGTGTTGGCTGGAAGATGATGCCTTCAGTCTAGACTAGGAGTTCAGTTAAGTAGTTGGTAAGGCCTAAGCTGGGTGGGTTTGTATAAGGTGTTGTATAAATCAAAATCTTCTAGTGGATCCTACCCTAGGTGGTTGAAGAGATGAAGTAGGAGCAGTTGAAGTTTCCGAAAATCCATAAACATATCTTGTGTATTTACTGCTTAACTGTGTTTTAAATTGAATTGATCAGTTCAGCTGATGTTAGTTTAGTTCTGTCCTTAGCTGAACTGATAGAAGCTAGATCTGATTCCCCGTATTTCAGTCGATCAGTTTACATAAGTCATTAGATTTTAAAATCTTTCAGTTTTTCTTAACCACGGATTACCTCGAGTGTTTTCCTTGGTTTGAAACCAAACTCGATCTAATTTATCGGTGTTTACATTCTTAGAACACGAGATATTGCATATCATTGAGAATATTGTGTTTGAAACACCGTCACAGGTGCCCTCACACGATCCATCATATGTTTTCTTTCCCACATTTCGCATTTACCTTGTATAGTTACCAAATAATAATTTTCTCTAATCCTATAATCTGAAGCTTACGAGAATTATACGAACTCCGATTTTCTTAGTTTGTATTCCTCGACTCTTTCATAACATTACTTCCACAGTTTTGTGCCCAATACCCTAATATAAACGAATTCCATTTACTTATTTTCTCCTTTAGTCATTTGACCCCTTAAATATCTTACTAAAATTCTAAAACCTAAATACAAACTCTCCAAACAATAGCCAATGTTGATTAAATCTTATTTTTTAAATACTTATATCCTTTGTGTTTCACGAAATACACTTATAATACATATAATACAATTGTAATTCTCTATAATCCACTATGATACCCAAAAAATTTTATTTTGACGAATCTTACTTTCTCACCAAAATCACTAATACCAATATTTCTCGTTTCTCCTAGGACATCCTCATACTTACATATCTGTCTAATTTCCTCAATCTCAATTACTTATGTAACCTCAATTGGTAATTTACTTGCTGACTACATTAAAATAGTCCATTTATATTTATTTTTCAGAAATTTGTAACCTAAATCCCAAAGTTCTTGGGTTATTTATTAAGCCTAAAGTATCGCGTTCCAGCCCCTCAACCTATCGGATTAAATGAAAAACGGCTCCCGTAACTTTCAAAAATTGCTAAAATGACCACATAATATTCTTAAAATTGCAATCAAGACCCAAAATTTTTTAATTCTCAAATTAGCCCAAATTTTCGCATATTAGCCCTCCAAGTTTTTGGATTCATACAACTAAGCCCCTATATTGTAGCAAAATCACCTTCAATATTTCTGAAAACTTGCAATTAAGTCCCTCAAATTATTATAATTCAGTCCCTAAGTTCATGATTCCTAAAAAATTCAACCCACAACATCACTTCGAAATTCTATTCCTACACATTGTAGAATTCTAAACAAGCAGTCCTAAATCACCAAGTTCAATTCGTATCGACTTAAAATTAGGCAGTGCGAAATTCGAGATACAGAAAAACTAAATTCCCCTCGGGTCTCTAAACCATAATCGTACACAACGTCTAAACCACGAAACCAACATGCACTTTAAAATAAAAGACATTTAACATTATCTTTGACAGTCATAAAAGCAAGTACATCTAAAAAATTAAATAAATTATAAGATAATAAAAATTTAATCAATAAAACTCATAGACATTTAGGCGTGACTTCTCGAGCTCCTCGGAAACAACATCAAGCATAACCCTTTTCAAGAACCACCACTCTAATACCAACTCAAAAGACCCAAAACAACCCCTCCCTTCGACAATTCACAAAAATGTTAAGAATCCTTTGCAAAACGTGAGTCGCACATGCAATAAACAAAGAAATCAACATACTCATAAACTCTTCACACAAATTCAGCATTCGCGCAATAATATGGATTGAAGGGTGCATGAAAAAGGGTTTAAAAACATGCATTGTTCCTTTATTCTTATGATATACAAGCGACGGCGCAACGAGAGACGAACATGATGTGACAATGCTTACCAAAAAACTAACCTATATGGTGACATCCCTAATGATGTTTTAAATGCAGTTCTATATGTCCATAATGCATCAGTTAATCTTAAAGACCAATCATTTCGATTTGGATTAACTGTTTTTTCTAAAATTTGTTTTATTTCTCTATTTTCAAGTTCAACTTGACCATTACTTTGAGGATAATATGGGTAAAAACTTTATGTGCAATGCCATATTTTATTAACAAAGAAGAAAATGATTTATTTATTAAATGACTCCCCCCATCACTAATTATTGCTCTAGATATCTCAAATCGACTAAAAATATTTTCCTTTAAAATTTTTATAACAACTTTATGATCATTAGTTCTACATGCAATTGTTTCAATCCATTTTGAAACATAATCAACAACGACTAAAATGTAGGTAAATCCAAAATATAATGGAAATGGAACTATCAAATATTTCAATAATTATGATTGGATTTAAAGGCATCATGTTTTGTTTTGAAATTGAACCCATCTTCTGACAGTTTTCACAAGATTTGCAAAATAAATGTGTATCTTTGAATAAAGACGGCCAATAAAATCTATATTGTAAGATTTTTGTAGCTGTTTTATTGGATGGAAAATGACATCCACATGCTTCAGAATGACAAAATTTAGTAACATTACATACTTCATTGTCGTATATGCATCGTCGAAAAATTTGGTGAGGACAATACTTAAACAAGTAAGGATCATCCCAATAAATTTTTTTTTACTTCTATCAAAAATTTATTCTTATCTTGTGAAATCCAATGAGAAGGCATTTTATTGTCACAAGAAAATTTACAATGTTAGCAAACCATGACATAATAGTAGCATAAAACAACTGATCATCTGTAAAATTTTCATTTATTGGTTTTTCATTATGAGATGATTCAATCATTATTCTAGATAAATGATCGGCTACGACATTTTTTTTTTCTTTTTTTATCGTTAATTATAATATCAAATTCTTGTAACAATAAGATCCACCATATTAATTTTGGCTTAGCATCTTGTTTATTTGATAAATATTTTGCGGCAGAATGATGAGTGTAAACAATAGTAGTAACACCAATTAAATAAGATCGAAACTTATCTAATACAAATACTACTGAAAGTAATTCTTTTTCAGTAGTTGAATAATTTATTTGGGCACTATTTAAGGTTCTACTAGCATAATAGATTGCATAAGATTTTCATTCTTTTCTCTGTCTTTATAACACAGCTCCTATAGCATAATCACTTGCATCACACATTAATTCAAATGGTAAAGACCAATTTGGAGGTTGTAAAATAGGTGATGTAATTAAAAGATTAATTATTTTTTTAAAAGCATTTTCACATTTTTGAGTCCATTCAAATTGTGTATCTTTTGTTAAAAGATTTGAAAATTATGCCGTATGCTTTTAAACTGATCAACCAACTGATACGCACGATTATAATCAGCAACTGGACTTAACAACTGAAATCAGCTGATAAACAAAACTGATCCGTTGGAAACCGATCAGTTGATACATTCAGCCGTATGCTTTTAAGCTAAGCATCCTTCAACTGAACATGTCTCGGAAAAGAACATTCAACCGACAAAGAGACATAGAAGACTGCAACTGAATATGAAACGCCACACTTCAATCAATACAGCTTTGAACAACGCATTTCGGCTAAAGCAGTTAAGACGACGCATTACAATAAATGAAACAAACAATGCCCAAGAAATAATGAAGTGGCAATCAACGGATACAAAGATTCAAATATATCTCAATTTACCGTTGGAAGGGAAGCATATAAATATGACAGAAGAACAGCAAAAAAAAGAAAAGAAAATATCATTCCATTCAAAGCTTGCTGTTATTCTGCCAAAATCTTAGCTCACTCTTATTTGATTTATTCGTAGCATTCAAGGCTACAATTTGAGCTCACTAGCACTTTGAAATAATTGTTAAATTCGATAGTGCTAAGATCAGTTACGCACTGAGAACATTTTGTAATACTAAGAGTTTCAGCTTTTGGAAGTGATAAGTCCAAACTGAAGTGGGTCAGTACAAATCTTGTATTCGATTAAAGTCTTTTAGTGGAAATCCTATCCTTGAGATAAAATGGGTGTCGTAGGAGTAATTGAAATCTCCGAACATCCAGAAACAATCCTTGTGTATTTTATTTTCGTATTCTATCTTTCAGTCAGTTACTTTCCGCAACTACTTTAGTTTAACTGATTGTCATTGACCAACAAGATTCCGAGAATCAATTTTTCACCAAACTGAACTCAAAATTCGAAAAGATCAGTTTTAATTGTGAGTGTTTATTCAACCCCCCCTTCTAAACACTCTTGATACGTTAATCGATCCTATCAAGTGGTATCAGAGCGGTTGAATCTTGTTCTTGAATACTTTTGATCTATAAACTTGTTTGCATGACTTCATTCAACAAAATTCCTATGTTCTCCAGAGAAGAATTTGATGATTGGAAAATTAGAATGCAGGCTCATTTAGCTGCACAAGATGATGACATATGGTATGTTATAACTGATGGACCCATGAAGATTCTAAAAACAAATACAGCAGTTGCCATATCAGAAGGAGCACCACAAAGAATAAAAAAGCCCAGAGATGAATGGACAACTGAAGATAAAAGAAAAGCAAATCTTTATAATGTGGCTAAAGACATTCTGTACAAAACGCTGGACAAAGTAACTTTCAGCAAAATAAAGATGTGTAAGACAACCAAAGAAATTTGGGAAAAGCTGATCAAGCTGTGTGAAGGAAATGATCAAACCAAAGAAAATAACATTTCTGTTGCTGCTCAAAAGTTTGATAACATCAAAATGAAAGCAGGAGAATCAATGCACGAGTATGATGAAAGAGTAAGCAGTATCATCAATGAGTTAAATGCACTTGGAAAAGTGTATACCAACAAAGAGATTGCATTGAAGGTAATGAGAGGTCTTCCCAAGGAATGGGATGTCAAGACCATGGCAATGAGGGAGTCCAAAGATCTGAACCAGATTGAACTTCATGATCTGTTTGCTGATTTAAAGGCTTACGAATTTGAGCTGCAGACCAGAGAAGGAGAACCATCTATCCCTGCAGCCACAACTGCTCTAGCTGCTGTCAGAACAGAACCAATCAATTCAGTCGAGAAATCTGCTGATCAGTATAGCAGTGATGCTATGTCATTGTTCATCAAAAAATTTGGAAGGTTCATGAGAAAGAATCAAGGAAACTTCCAGAAGCCATACCAAAGAAACAGCTCCAAAGATGAATCAAATGCCTGCTACAACTGTGGCAAATCAGGTCACTTTATTGCTGATTGTCCTAAACCCAAGAAGGATAGTCAAGGCTCAACTGATAAAAGAAAGAAATCATATGAGTACAAAAGAAGACCCAAGGAAGATAAAAAGTCCTTCAGAAAGAAACATGAGGTACTCTTAGCTGAAGAAAACAAATCTAAATGGGCAGAAACTGACAGTGAAGAGTCAGAACCAGAAAGCTCATGCAGCTCTAGTGATGATGAGGAAGTCAAGTGCTTAATGGCCAATGATGTAGAAGAAGAATCATCTAGCCAACATGTATTTGATTTCAGCTCAACTGATTTCACACGAGAAGAACTCATTCTAACACTACATGACATGGTAAATGAGTATCAAAAGCTTGCATCATCATTTGAAAAAATCAAAGCAAAGCAAACTGATCCCACATACAATAAAACCAAAACTGATGAATCAGTTGATAGGTTGAGTCTAAAAAGGGAAATTGCTGAGTTAAAAGCAGAAAGAGACAAAAATCAGTCATTAATCCTGAAGTTGATTCTTGAAAAATCAAAGCAGACTGAGCTCATTCAGTCTTGGAACAAGTCATCTACTGCACTGAATGAGATGCAGAATTCACAAAAATCAGTTTCTGATAAAACTGGTTTAGGGTTCAACACTCAAGGAGAAATGTATCCAAATGATACTCAACCAAAGCTAAAAACAGACAAAGGGAAATACATTCACTTTGTCAAAACAGCAGAGGTACAAGAACAAATTGAGCGCAGTAAACTGATTGAGCAACCTACTGAGAATATGAACAAGGCTAGAAGATATGGGATTGGTTATAGTCAAAAATTCTCAATTAATTCACAAAGTCAGTCATCAAAGAGGTTTCACAAGAACTATTCGAATAGCTATTTCAATTACTATAACTGCAAGCCAGTTCAGAAGAGATATAGACTAAACAATCAGTTGAATAAAGCTAAAACACATATTGTATCATATGTACACTACACACCAAGCACACAAAAGCCGAATACAACTACTGGAAAGTCTGTTAAACTAATCCAAGTGTGGGTTCCTAAGGGACTAACCAGTTCAGGACCCAAATAGATATGTGTACCAAGTTATATTATATGTGTGATAACAGGTACAACAATAACTCAATATGGTATTTGGACAGTGGATGTTCGCGACATATGACAGGAGATGCAAGTGCGTTATCTCAACTGATCAAATACAGTGGTCCAAACATCAGTTTCGGGGACAATTTCAAAGGTAGAACTGTGGGTAAGGGTAAGCTTATCCATGGTAACTTTACTTTTAAAGATGTTCTATTAGTAGAAAACCTGAAGTATAACTTGATTAGCATCAGTCAGTTATGTGACAGTGGATTCTCAGTACAATTTGACAAAAATTCATGTTCAGTCAAAACTTCAACTGATAAAATCATACAAACTGGCAAACGTTGTGGAAACACATATAAAGTCAGTTGGAATGATCAAACTTATGCACCAGTTTGTTTTATTGCTTCCAAATCATCTAAAAATTGGTTGTGGCATAAGAGACTAAATCATTTAAACTTTAAAACCATTGCCTATCTGAGTAAACATGAACTTGTAACTGGTTTGCCCAAAATAGACTTTTCAAAAGAAAAACTTTGCTCAGCATGCCAGTATGGTAAACAAGTACGATCCTCTTTTAAAAACAAGGGATGTAAATCTTCATCCCGATGCTTAGAACTGTTGCACATGGATCTTTTTGGTCCTTTACCAGTCATGAGCTTAGGGGGAATGAAATACACCTTGGTAGTCGTAGATGATTTTTCAAGATTTACTTGGGTTATTTTTCTCAAATCTAAAGACCATACTGCTTCGCAACTAATAAAGCTCTTCAAAAGACTTTTAAATGAAAAATCAGTTGGAATTGATCAAATCAGATCTGATCGAGGAACTGAATTCATCAATCACACTCTTTCAAACTTCCTAGAAAATACTGGAATTAAGCATGAGCTCTCAGCAGCCAGAACTCCTCAGCAAAATGGTGTAGCTGAGAGAAGAAATCGGACCCTTAAAGAAGCTGCTAGAACGATGTTTGCTGATTCTGTATTTCTCAAAGATTTTGGGCAGAGGCAGTAAACACTGCGTGTTACACTCTGAACAGATCAATGATTAATAAAAATCATATGAAAACACCATATGAGATCTGGCATGGAAGAAAAAGTATAATTACTTATTTCAAAATCTTTGGCTGCAGATGTTTTATTCTTGATAATAGTAAAAATTATTTAAAAGCATTTGATGCTAAATCTGCAGAAGGAATATTTCTTGGATACTCATCAGTTAGCATAGCTTATAGAGTCTTCAACAAGAAAACCCTAAATGTTGAAGAATCTGCTCATGTTGATTTCGATGAAACTGAACTAACTGATAAGCCAACTGATCAAGTTGAGCTAGTTGATCGATTTACAGATATCAGTTTGGAAGATGATGACAAAAATGAAAGTCATGGCAATCAAAAAATACTTCAAACACCTGAACTTGAAGTACTGGACCAATCAGATGTGCAGGAAGTTGTTGCTGATGATCAATTGATAGAGCATAATGATAACATTCAAATACCAGTTGACGAAGCACCAACTGAGACTGAAAACTGTGTTCAGTTACCAACTGAAGAAATTGCTGATACATCAAATACTGAGTACAGATGGAGAAAATCACATCCACCCGAACTGGTAATAGGAAATCCATCTGATCCAGTAAGAACTCGCAATCAAATGCTAAATTTATTCATCTATTCAGCTTTTGTTTCACAACTAGAACCGAAGAAAACTGATGAAGCTCTTACTGATCCTAACTGGGTAAATGCAATGCAAGAAGAGCTAAATTAGTTCACTTATAACAATGTCTGGAACTTAGTTCCAAGACCAATTTCAAAAACTATTATAGGTACAAAATGGGTATACAGAAATAAACTGAACGAGGATGGTTCAGTTGTGCGCAATAAAGCAAGACTCGTAGCACAAGGATATAGGCAAGAGGAAGGAATTGATTACGATGAAACATATGCACCAGTTGAATGACTGGAGGCAATCAGAATATTCCTTGCCTATGCTTCATTCAAGAACTTCAAGGTCTACCAAATGGATGTAAAAAGTGCATTCCTAAATGGTCAGTTGCAAGAGGAAGTATATGTTGAACAACCTCCAGGTTTTGTCAATCACAACTTTCCTGATCATGTATATCATTTGAACAAAGCCTTATATGGTCTTAAACAAGCTCCCAGAGCTTGGTACAAAACTCTTTCAAAATTTCTAACTGATCATGATTTTTCTGTTGGATCAGTTGATAAAACCTTGTTCAAATTTGCCAAGAATGATCACATTTTATTAATTCAAATTTATGTTGATGATATAATATTCGGGTCAACTAATCCCAAATTATGCGAAAAGTTTGCTAAGCTAATGCAGGATAAGTTTGAAATGAGTATGATGGGTGAACTGACATTCTTTTTTGGACTGCAAGTGAAGCAACTGGAGACTGGTATATTCATCAGTCAAACTAAATATACAAAGGAGCTGCTGAAGAAATTTGGCATGGAATCATGTTCAGTTGAATACTCCCACGAGCTCATCAGTAAAATTGGACACTGATCAAGGGGGAATATCAGTTGAGGCGACATTATATCGAGGTTTAATAGGTTCATTGCTGTACCTAACTGCCAGTCGTCCTGATATTGTATTTGCTGTCTGTATGTGTGCTAGATTTCAAGCAAATCCTAAGCAATCACATTTCTCAACTGCTAAAAAAATTTTGAAATATCTTAAGGGTACACAAAATGTTGGGTTATGGTATTCTAAAGACTCTACTTTCTATTTAGTTGGATATTCAGATGCAGATTATGCAGGATGTAAGCTTGATCGTAAAAGTACAAGTGGATCTTGTCAGTTTCTAGGAGACAGACTAATCTCTTGGTTCAGCAAAAAGCAGGCATCCATAGCTACCTCAACAACTGAAGCAGAATACCTTGCTGCTGGTAGTTGTTGTGCACAACTGATTTGGATCCAGCAACAACTGAGAGATTATGGAGTAATTACAAATGAATCGCCCATATTTTGTGACAATACGAGCACAATTGCCATCACCTATAATCCAGCTCTTCACACAAGGACCAAGCATATAGATATCAGGCACCACTTCATTAGAGATCATGCTTTGAAGAAGAACATTAGATTGAAGTATATTTCAACTGAGCAACAAGCAGCTGACATCTTCACCAAACCATTACCTGAGATTAAGTTTTCTTACTTTCGAAATATTCTTGGTTTAATTGACTTGTCTTAAAATTATTATTGATGCTATTTTACTAATAAAATTCATTGCAGAAAATAAGAACACAACAAAAAATTGAAAATGATACTTTATAAAGAATAAAATCGGTTCCATCTTACAGAAGATAACTTAGAACCAACTGAATCTTGCCATTCTGTAATCCAATTATTCAACTCATAAATTCGGATTCTAGAAAATGATTCAGTTGTAGAAATCTTCTCAATCACATGACATTCTTTCCATAGCATTACTTGTAACAGAAAATTGTCATCAACCAGGTCTGTAACATGCTTGACTTCAAAACGATCAATGTATTTCCTTGCTGTTGCTGCTTGAGCACGAGAAGGAGCAGCACCACTACTACTTATCCTCTGCAAATCATGAATTTTGAACCATGTTGACATCACTTTCGTCAAGACATATTCCTCCATCGTGTTCTTCAACTCTTCTAAATAAGGACTTAATTGTTCAGTAACTTGAATATGCGTACTGCTGCATGCATCAGAATTACTTGAATTCGACATATTGAACTGTTATTGTCTCACATTTTACCTCTCTCGTCTTGTTTATAGATAGATGACATTAAATGTTGAAGAAACCAAAGAGTCTCAAGTCAACTGAAGCGTTTTTCTCATTTACCCAGGCTTCTTATTTATCAGTTGTTCATTATCAACTGATATCAGTTTGTCATTTATTACTTAATTCTTAACTGATTTCAATTCATAGTCAACTTATATAAATTAGTTTTTCATCAGTTCATCTGCTTAAGTTCACTTATTAATCATATTATATTCCAAATCAACTGACGTGACTGTAGTTTCATGACATGGCCTATTTTAAACCACTCACTTTTTTGCACACACGCTTACAGCACACGTACACATATTTTTATTCAAATTTCTTCATGGACTGACACGTGTCCTGAATTTGAATTGTCACGTACAAATGTACTATGCCCACTTCAATTCAGTTTTCTTTCTTACGAATACAATGAGTTCCTAAAAGCATACTAATTCCAGAGCTTATCTCTTACGAATTTCAGATCATTTTATCTTTCGAAATGGCGAATCAAATCCCAGCTCACGTGTTGAAGGCTATGGACATTGATTTTGACTCAGTTTTATCAGTTCAAGAAGCTGAAATTAAGAACGTCTTTCTGAAAATTGAATCTGCTGGTCTCAGAATGTTTTTGGGACAATCTTCGCAGGAGATATACCCCAAGGAAGTAAATAAATTCTATCTGAAGGGGTTTGTCACTACTGATGGAAGTATCTCTGTAACTGTCAATGATCAGCTGTTGATCCTATCTGAAGAGGCCTTCGGAGAAATTTTCTCTTTGCCAACTGATGGGTACGTCAACTTCTCTGAAGTCAAAACATCTGACATTGAGGAAATGCAATCTTTACTGTCTGCTGATGGGCGGAAAATCAAAGTTTCCGATCCAAAGAAAGAGCTGAAATCAGAAATTCAGTTATTAGCCGACATTGTGGCGAAGGGCATATTGGCTAAGGCAGACTCTTATGCTGCCCTTACTCTTGAAAAATTCCAAGTGATGACCATCATCATGGGAGAGAAGAAAGCTAACTGGAGGCATATTATTTTCAATATTCTTAAAAATATGCTTCAATCTACCAAACAATCAAGAGGCTTTGCTATTCCAATCAGTTATCTTCTGAAACTAAAGGGATTGGTAGCTGACAATGCTGGAAAATCATCAAAGTTCAAGGTATTCACTGCCAAGAACATCTTGCAGCCAAAGACCAAACTGGACATTTCTCCCAAACAGTTTTTGAATATCAAGAAGGAGATTGGGACGCAACCACCTGCTCCAACACCAGTCAAAAAGGCCAAAATTTTGGCCCAATTGAAGACTACAAAATGAAAACTGATTATCAGTGAATCCGATTCCGAGAAGACGCCCTCTCCAAAAGTTGCCAAGAAACCAAGAACACAAAGGACAAAATTACCAACCACAGTAGAATCTATTCTATCTTTGGATGCCCAACAGCCTATCAAAGTAGTTCCTCTGAAGATCATCTCACCAGAAATCTCAACTGGTGCAACAAAGGAAACAGGTAGGATCAAAACTCCTCTAATCCATATAAATCGTCCTACTGTTCTAGCACCTTCCAGACCCAAAGGTATAAAGATAATAGAGCTGGTGGATACTACTCGTACTGGATTGGAAATTCCACACATCCTCAGTACTGAAAAAGGCAAGGGCAAATTGATTGAAGAGCCCAGGCCATCCAATTCCATTCAAACTCATATTGACCTTGTTTGGGAACAGGTTAATAATTTTGCAGCATCAAAACTTCAATCCTATGATGCCTGGACCGCTTACAGAACTCATATTTTTGCTAAGCAGCTGAAAAAAGAAATCCCAGCTGAACAAGTTTATCAAACTGGAAGCAATTGTCCTCAAGATGGTCAAAGCTGCCACAATTGTTCAGGCTTTGGAGAGGAAAACCTATTTTTTTGACCAAATTCGAGCTAAGAAGCTATCTCAACTGCTTGAGAAATTGAAGGCAAACTACATTCCCACCAATCCAACTGCTTATAATGATCGAGCTGTGATCACTCAGCTAGATACAGATCTTACTAGCTTGCAAGCTCAGATAAAAGTGTGGGAAATGGATCAGGAGTTAGTTCTTCCTGAGGAAGCCTCTGAAGATGAAGAAGAAGAACCCTCCTCTCAGCAGAAAGAGCCATCCTCAGAACAAACTATTGTTACAACTGAAGAAACAGTTCAGGATTTGCCACAATCATCTGCTGTGGAACATCAGCTGTACTCTGAAGCCGAGTTGAATTTTGCCAACATTGATGAAATTATTCAAGCAGTGGTGACAGAATCTGTTATTAATGAACCTTTATTAGTTGATCACTCCACTGATCAAGCAGCTAAAGAGAATCCAATCTTAACTGAAGAGCCAGTTAAGGCCGCCATTTCTGAACCAAATGATCCAAGAATGATGCCTACTCAATCATCAAATCAACAGATTGCATAAAATATGGAGGCATTGTTGATTTCTTCTGAAAAACTTTCAACTGATGAACCAGCACGGATATCAGAGGACTATCAAATAGATGTATCAGTTCATGACCCTCTCACTGAAGATCTTATTTAGTAGGAAAGCCCAATTGCTGATCAACATCAATCCTCATCTCCTCCAGTCCAAGTAGCAGTAACTGAAAAAGATGTTCCAGCACAGACTGTTTCTGAAACGATACTATCTGATAGGACCATGGTGGTCTTTGATCAAATCTCACATGAACCAAGAACATTTGATCAGTCACCTCCTCTTCAATCCACATAAATGGATCTTGTCCTTGAAGAAATCTAGAATATGGAGAACAATATGCAGCAGATGATTACTGAAATCAAGAAAATTCAATCCACACAATTGTCTCATACTGTCAAATTGGATTCTTCAATTGAATTTGATTCAGCAAAACTGAAAGCCATTCAAGCAAACATGGAATCTCTTACCCGAACTGTGGTTGAGATGAAAAATAACAGAGGTTTGGCTGAGAGTCTCTCCATCACTCAAGACATTATCAGCAAACGAGTTGAGCGATAGTAAACTTCTGTTTCTAATAAAATGGAATTGCTGCTGACTCTTTTACAATCTTCTGTCCCAAGTATCTCCTCAAATGTCAAAATTCTTTCCACTGACGTTCGAAGAGTATCTCAGAAGATGGATGTGTTTGACAAAAAGGGGGAAGAGATCAAAGAGATTCTAGAACAACAAAAGAAATCTTCTCGTTGAAGAAAAATCTCTACAGATTCGTGTAGTCTATTATTCAGTTGATCAATCTCTTATTTTATCTCGTTGAAGAAAAATCTCTACAGATTCGTGTAGTCTATTATTCAGCTGATCAATCTCTTATTTTATCTCGTTGAAGAAAAATCTCTACAGATTCGTGTAGTCCATTATTCAGTTGATCAATCTCTTATTTTATCTACAATGAGTTCAGACGTTCAGTTATTTTTTACTTAGTTTTGTCAAACACCATAAAGGGAGAAATTGTTAGAAACTAAATTCCGGCGTTTGACAAAATATGAACCAACTGATACGCGAAATTCAGCAACTGGACTTAACAACTGAAATCAGCTGATCTGATAAAGGAAACTGATCAGTTGGAAACCGATCAGTTGATACATTCAGCCGTATGCTTTTAAACTGATCACCAACTGATACGCACGATTATATTCAGCAACTGGACTTAACAACTGAAATCAGCTGATAAAGAAAACTGATCAGTTGGTAACCGATCAGTTGATACATTCAGCCGTATGCTTTTAAGCTAAGCATCCAACATTCAACCGACAAAGAGACATAGAAGACTGCAACTGAATATGAAACGCCGCACTTCAATCAATACAGCTTAGAACAACGCATTTCGGCTAAAGTAGTTAAGACGCCGCATTACAATAAATGAAACAAACAATGCTCAAGAAATAATGATGTGGCAATCAACGGATACAAAGATTCAAATATATCTCAAGTTACCGTTGGAAAGGGAAGCATATAAATATGACAGAAGAACAGCCAAAAAAAAAAGAAAAGATCATTCCATTCAAAGCTTGTTGTTATTCTGCCAAAATCTTATCTCACTCTTATTTGATTTATTCGTAGCAGTCAAGGCTACAATTTGAGCTCACTAGCACTTTGAAATAATTGTTAAATTCGATAGTGCTAAGATCAGTTACGCACTGAGAACATTTTGTAATACTAAGAGTTTCAGCTTTTGGCAGTGATAAGTTCAAACTAAAGTGGGTCAATACAAATCTTGTATTCGATTAAAGTCTTTTAGTGGAAATCCTATCCTTGAGATAGAAGGGGTGATGTAGGAGTAATTGAAATCTCCGAACATCCAGAAACAATCCTTGTGTATTTTATTTTCGTATTCTATCTTTCAGTTAGTTACTTTCCGCAACTACTTTAGTTTAACTGATAGTCATTGACCAACAAGATTCCGAGAATTAGTTTTTCACCAAACTGAACTCAAAATTCGAAAAGATCAGTTTTAATTATGAGTGTTTATTCAACCCTTCTAAACACTCTTGATACGTTAATCGATCCTAACAATAACATATGAGAATTTAATTTTCAAAATAGTTCATATAAATCCATAAAGATGCAATATAATGCAATGCATGATCAAAAGCTGTGGGCTATAAATAAATTTCAAGATCAAGTGAATCATCTGGTCATAGGGTACCCAAGGAAAGAGAATCCCCCAGCAACATCCACCGACTCATCCGCTCGAGGTGGGGTGTTGTGTTCTATAATCCCAGGAATATGGTGCGCCTATAGAGAGTGTTCAGGCCATAGCAGCGACCTCCGCATACACTATGCCAACTGAACTATAGCTCCATAGGTCCAACAAATCAATATATCAAGGCGACCTCCGCCATATCAAATCTGAATCGAAAAGTGGCTCAATATGCAATGCAATGATGCATTTCAATCTCATCAAGTCAATATCATAATAAGCTCATCTCAAAAGATCAATCATCAAAAATCACAAGTATTTCATCAAGCCATAGAATTTTCAATTTAAAATAAAAATGATACTTTTACCTCGTATGTTACCGACCGTAACATACCTTTCAAATATTACCAAAAGAAGATCGAAATGTGTAGGTTAGAAGTCTTGAACCTTTGAATTCTACTATAATCAAGAACTCGGATCATTTATCAAAACAGAGCAATTTCTGTACAAAATTCATAATTAATTCAATAATGCTTCGAATCAAGTTTGTGGATATTCAAGAAAACTCAAATCCCAACAACTGTGTAAAGAAGGAATCCATATCATTTCTTGACCGTAATATGACATAAAAACATTCATTGAATCATTTTGTCAAATACGTGACGTGCGTGCTAAAGAGTTAGCTCCTCTACAATTCCATTTCTTTTCCAAAATATCAATACATACAATACCATCAATCATTATATTAACAACTTTACCTCAACACTCAAACCAAACAACCCATTGTTTTCCCTTCAATCACTAACCCACGGAAATAATCTTTCTTACCTTGCTTCAAAACTCTTGAGGAGAAGAACTTCTAATCTTCAAGCAAAGATTAAGGCTTCAATCAAAGATTAATATCTTTGAAGAAATTAGATTGAAGGAGAAATGAGGAACCCTAGCTCTAAACCGATAGAGAGATATGAGGATGAGAAGAAATGATACAAAAATCATTCCCCAATCTAATATATACCATCCAAACATCAAAACACGTTTTTTGTACAAGTGCTGGGTGCAATGGCGCGTGTTTTGGCACAGGGGCGCGCACCATACTGCCCAAACACCAAAATTTCAGCAATGGGCGCGCCATCGCGCAGGATCTGGCACAGGGGCGCGCCGTATTCTGTCCAAAATGCATTTTTAACTTCAGAATTTGCAGAAGTGGTAAACTAGAAAGTTGTAGCCCTATATCTTGGCTTGCATCTTCAATTGGCCTCATGTAATTTGAAAGTATGAGTAAAAAGGTATGCACAATCTCCCAACATGTGTCATTGTAGGAACGACGATACGCACGACACACTTCAAGGCGCTTTTCGCTCGTCTTCCCTAATGATTTGACCAAAACTTAAAATAAAAAAGTTATAGCCTTATGTCTTATCTTTCTAATGAAAGTAGCCTCACATCAATTGGATCAATATACAAAATATTATGCTAAAAACCACAACTACTGCCACATTTTTTATACAGTTTTTGCACTTCCTTTACCTATTTACATCAAATTCAACCTTTGATTCTACCCATCCATTATCCATTCAATTCTATAACATTCATTACCATTCATACCATAACGTAAAGCCATAAACCATCACAACTACGGCCACAGTTTTATTTTTTTCAAAATTCGGGCATTACAATTCCTCCCCTCTAAAAATAGATTTCGTCTTCGAAATCATTCATCTCTTTCAAGTCTAAGATGTAATGATCAATACTGAAAATAAAACCGAGAATAGAAGCGTACTTCATTTGAATAACTCTGGATATTTTTGTCTCATTTTATCTTCTAATTCTCAAGTTGCCTCTTCGACACCATGTCTGTTCCACTGTACTTTAATCAACGGTATCAATTTATTTTTGAGTTGCTTATCTTTTCTATCTAGAATTTTAATCGGTCTCTCAATGTAGCTCAAATTCTGATCTAACTCAACTTCATCGAGTGAAAGTACATGAGAAGGATCTGGATGATATTTCCTCAACATGGACACATGAAAAACATCATGAACACCTGATAACGCAGGAGGAAGAGCTAATCTATAAGCCAAATCACCAACACGTTCCAAAATCTCATACGGACCTATGAATCTCGATGATAATTTACCCTTCTTTCCAAATCTAACTGTACCACGAAAAGGAGATATTTTCAGAAAAACTCTGTCACCTTTCTCAAAAATCAACGGCCGTCTCCTGATGTTCGCATACTTAGCCTGTCTATCGTGAGCAGCTCTCATACGACTCTGAATCAATTTCACCTTCTCTGTCATATCTCTTATCATATCAGGTCCTACAATTGGTGCTTCAGATAAATCGTCCCAATACAGAGGAGATCGAAACTTCCTGCCATATAGTGCTTCAAATGGTGACATTCCAATGCTCACTTGAAAACTATTGTTATAAGAAAACTCGACAAGTGGTAACGAATCCTGCCAACCAATACCAAAATCCATCACTACAGCTCTCAGCATATCCTCTAATGTCTGCCTGTCTGAGGATGATATGCTGTACTCAAATGCAAACTAGTACCAAGGGACTCTTGTAAACTATGCCAAAAATGAGAAGAAAATCTGGGATCACGATCTGATACAATTGACTTAGGCACACCATGCAATCTCAAAACTTCTCTGATGTACAATCTGGCCATCTGATCATGCCTATATGTCATCTAATAAGGAATAAAACATGAAGACTTGGTTAATCTATCAACGATAACCCAAATTGCATCGCAACCCCTCGACGACCTCGGCAATTTCGTGACAAAGTCCATGGTGATATGATCCCACTTCCATTCTGGAACTTTAAGGCTATGCAAAAGACCTCCTGGTCGCTTTCTTTTTTCTTTCACTTGTTGACAATTCAAACAACGAGATACAAATTCTGCTATGTCAGATTTCATTCTTTTCCACCAAAATTGTTTCTTCAAATCATTGTACATCTTTTACTTCCAGGGTGTACACTGAGCTTACTGCAATGAGCATCACGCAAAATCTGTATCCTCAACTCTGAAATATTAGGAACTAAAATACGATCATTCACAAACAAAATACCCTCATTATTGACCTGAAATTCTGATTGATGTCCTGATTTGACAAGTTCAACTGATTTCTGAATGCTTTGATCCAACTTTTGGGCCTTTCTAATTTTGACAAACAACTCGGGTTCTATCTGAATCATAAATACTCTTACAGGTTGAGTATCTACCACAAAATCCAAACCAGAAAGACAACATTCTTCTACTAAATCAGATACACTGCTAGTGATCAAGGACATATTACATACTTTTCTGCTCAAAGCATCGGCTGCTGCATTAGACTTTCCTGGATAATATTTTATTTCGCAATCATACTCTTTCAACAAATCTAACCAACGCCTCTGTCTCATGTTCAACTCTGCTTGTGAAAAGAGATATTTCAAACTCTTATGATCAGTGAATATCTCAAATTTCTCCCCATACAAGTAGTGACGCCAAATCTTTAAGGCAAAAACCACTGCTGCTAGTTCCAAGTCATGAACTAGGTATTTAGACTCATGTGGCTTCAACTGTCGTGAAGCATAGGCAACAACACGGCCATGCTGCATTAATACACAACCCAGTCCTTGATGTGAAGCATCAGTGTGCACTGTAAATCCTCCAACACCTGATGGGATAGTCAGAACTGGAGCACTAGTCAATCTATGCTTAAGTTCAACAAAACTAGCCTCAAATGCCGGTGACCAAATAAATGGTGCATTCTTTTGTGTCAGCTGCGTAATTGGCCTCGCAATCTGTGAGAATCCTTCAATAAATCTGCGATAATAGTCTGCCAAACCCATAAAACTACGTACCTCAGGAACTCATGTCGGTCTAGACCAATTGATGACTGCCTCAACTTTACTCGGATCAACTGATATACCAGCACTCGAAATCACATGTCCAAGGAATACCACTTTATCCAACCAAAACTCGCATTTAAATAATTTAGCATACAACTTTTCAGTTCTCAAAATTCGCAAAACAGCTCTCAAGTGCTCGGCATGCTCAATTTCAGATTTTGAATAAATAAGAATATCATCAATGAAGATCACAACAAATTGATTTATATACCGTTGAAACACATGGTTCATCAAATTCATAAATACCGCAGGTGCATTGCTCAACCCAAAAGGCATAACCAAAAATTCAAAATGCCCATACCTGGTACGAAAAGCAGTCTTAGGCACATCTGTCTCTCTAACTCTTAACTGATGATATCCGGATCTTAAATCAATCTTAGAATATACTGAAGAACCCTGCAACTTGTCAAAGAGATCTTCAATCCTTGGCAAATGATACTTATTCTTTACTGTAGTTTTATTCAACTGTTTTTAATCGACACAAAGCCTCATAGACCCATATTTCTTCTTCACGAATAAAACCGGAGCACCCCAAGGTGAAAAACTTGATCTTATATATCCTTTAGCCAATAGATCCTCAAGTTGTTCCTTTAGTTCCTTCAGTTCAATTGGCGCCATCCTATAAGGAGCTCTAGAAATAAGCTATGTACCTGGCATCAACTCAATGTTGAACTCAACCTCTCGGACTGGAGGAAATCCTGGAATTTCATCTGGAAATACATCTGAAAATTCACTAACAATTGGAATATCTGCCAATTTAGGTACTGACCTTGAAATATTAATCGCATAAACCAAGAAACATTCGGCTCCTTTCTGCAACAAACGAGTCATGGACAAAACAGATATCAAAGGAATCTTAGCTCGAGAACCTTTACCATAGAATGTCCAGTGATCTGTCATATCAGGCCTAAACTTAACAATTTTCTGAAAACAATCTACAGTAGCCCTGTATCTTGTCAACATGTCAATACCAACTATGCAGTCAAAATCAGAAATCTTCAATATAATACAATCAAGCTCAATGACATTATCCTCATAACGAAATTCACAATCACTTATCATTTCAGCTGACCTCATCACTTTGCCCAGGGGAGTAGAAATAGATAAGGTAGATGATAATGGTATAGAATGCAACGAATGCAATGTGACAAAGTGCTCAGATATGAAAGTATGTAATGCACCCGTATCCATCAAAACATAAGCAGGATAACCTGAGAGAAAATAATTACCTGCAATGACATTATCTGGAGCAGGATGTGCCTCATCCTCAGTGAGTGCAAAAACTCGAGCCTGCTTTCTAGGTGGATGTCCTGCTCTGTGGCCACCAATCAGTTTGTTCTGATCTGACCAGTTTGATTGCTGATAAGAATGAACTGTAGGGGTCTGACGATTCTGGTGAGGTGTCTGTCTCGATGATCCCCCACTCTGAGATATTTCACTGCCACGATTAGGACACACTCGAGCATAGTGTCCCACCTGGTTACACAAGTGGCAAGCTCCTGAGATTCCTCTACACTGATCGGTATAATGTCTACCACCACACTGACCACAAGTTGTGCCTGAATAACCAGTGCTCTGAACTGAACCAGACTGTCTCGATCCACTAGAATTCGAAAAATTACTGCCATGCCTCTTAAATTGCTTCCCTCTAGCCCTAAACTGCTCTCTTATGTTGCCACTATTACCCTGTCTGAACTGCTGTCGGAACTGTGGCTGTTGGGGTCGTTGCGAATACTGAGAACCTCTCTGCCTATTGATTCCGGTTTCAGCTCCCTTTGCTCTATCAAGAGCCTCAGCAAAAGTGTTAGGCCTTCCAATATTAACAAGGGTAAAGATATCAGGATTAAGACTATTTATGAAGTGATCAGCCTTAGCTTCTTCAGAGGATGCTACATGAGGAACAAATCTCAGTAAATTCGAGAACTTAGCAACATAGTCCTCAATATTCAGATTTCCCTGCTTTAAATTTGCAAACTCGGCTCCCCTATCTTTCCTGTAAGAGGTAGGAAAGAAACGCTGATAAAATTCAGATTTAAAAATATCCAAGGTAACAATCGTACCTCGACCCTCTAAAGCTTTCTTTGTCATGATCCACCAACTCTTAGCAACATCCAATAACTGATGAACAACTAATTTGACTCTACGATCATCTGGATACTCAAGAGATTCAAATAATTGATCCATATTCTTCAACCAGTTCTCACACTCTAATGCATTCTCGGTACCCTTCAACATCGGTGGGTGCAAAGACAGAAATCTGGCTAACAGTATCTCCATCGGAGTCGGAGTTATATCCATCTGAGTATGAGTAGCACTACCCTGATCTTGTGCCACTGGTATGTTCTGTCTAGGTCTACCACGACCTCTACCACGAGTAGCCATGTCGATATACAATAGATCAAACATAGATAAATCACAATATCATAATCATCTCAATCTTGTATCAATCATTTCTGACTCTCGAGACTCAATAATCTCAAAATCTCGAATATAGCTCAACAATAGAGTATCTCAATTATGAACATGTATTTCACATTACGGCACAGTGAAAATGCTAGAAAATATATCACATGATCAAGCAATTCGAACTGACTCAATCTACCATGTTCCCAAATATCATACGCTTTGATACCACCTAATGTGGGGCTCCGGGTCCGATATCTAATACTAATAATTATAATTGTAACAAACCAAATGATTTAGTAAATACATAATTTGTGGTTCACAAATTCACATAAACATCGTCAAAATAATTTAATGGTCTCAAATGTTTGAAATATAATTTTCAACATGCCAACAAAAACTAGTGAACCAAAGAAATCCAAACATAATCACATAGCTCCTAAGACCCGAGAATCCCACTCTAATTCGTATCTCCTCGCCTGGAGCTGGACTCTGGCATCCCAAGCCTCGCCTAACCTACCGTCAAGCACATGAAAACAAGAGGTAGCCGACATGCCGGTGAGTATAAACCCAGTATGATACAATCAATAACATATGAGAATTTAATTTTCAAAATAGTTCATATAAATCCATAAAGATACAGTATAATGCAATGCATGATCAGAAGTTGTGGGCTATCAATAAATTTCAAGATCAAGTGAATCAACTGGTCATAGGGTACTCAAGAAAAGAGAATCCCCCAGCAACATCCACCGACTCATCCGCTCGAGGTGTAGTGCTGTGTTCTACAATCCCAGGACTATGGTGCGCTTATAGAGAGTGTTCAGGCCATAGCAGCGACCTCCGCATACATTATACCAACTCAACTATAGCCCCATACGTCCAACAAATCAATATATCAAGGCGACCTCCGCCATATCAAATCTGAATCGAAAAGTGGCTCAATATGCAATGCAATGATGCATTTCAATCTCATCAAGTCAATATCATAATAAGCTCATCTCAAAAGATCAATCATAAAAAATCACAAGTATTTCGTCAAGCCATAGAATTTTCAATTTAAAATAAAAATGATACTTTTACCTCGTATGTTACCGACTGTAACATACCTTTCAAATATTACCAAAAGAAGATCGAAATGTGTAGGTGAGAAGTCTTGAACCTCTGAATTCTACTATAACTCAAGAACTCGGATCATTTATCAAAACAGAGCAATTTCTGTACAAAATTCATAATTAATTCAATAATGCTTCGAATCAAGATCCGCAATTTGGATATTCAAGAAAACTCAAATCCCAATAATTGTGTAAAGAAGGAATCCATATCATTTCTTAACCGTAATATGACATAAAAACATTCATTGAATCATTTTGTCAAATACGTGACGTGCGTGCTAAAGAGTTAGCTCCTCTACAATTCCATTTCTTTTCCAAAATATCAATACATACAATACCATCAATCATTATATTAACAACTTTACCTCAACACTCAAACCAAACAACCCATTGTTTTCCCTTCAATCACTAACCCAAGGAAATAATTTTTCTTACCTTGCTTCTAAACTCTTGAGGAGAAGAACTTTTAATCTCCAAGCAAAGATTAAGGCTTCAATCAAAGATTAGTGTCTTGGAAGAAATTGGATTGAAGGAGAAATGAGGAACCCTAGCTCTAAACCGATGGAGAGAAATGAGGATGAGAAGAAATGATACAAAAATCATTCCCCAATCTAATATATACCATCCAAACCACAAAACACATTTTTTGTACAAGTGCTGGGCGCCATGGCGCATGTTTTGGCGCAGGGGCGCGCACCATACTGCCCAAATACGAAAATTTCAGCAATGGGCGCGCCATCGCGCGGGATCTGGCGCAGGGACGCGCAGTATTCTGTCCAAAACGCATTTTTAACTTTAGAATTTATGAAAGTGGTAAACTAGAAAGTTGTATCCTTATATCGTGGCTTGCATCTCCAATTGGCCTCATGTCATTTGAAGGTCTGAGTAAAAAGATATGCTCAATCTCACAACATGTGTCATTGTAGGAACGACGATACGCACGACACACTTCGGGGCGCTTTTGGCTCGTCTTCCCTAATGATTCGACCAAAACTCAAAATAAAAAAGTTATAGCCTTATGTCTTATCTTTCTAATGAAAGTAGCCTCACATCAATTGGATCAATATACAAAACATTATGCTAAAAACCACAACTACTGCCATATTTTTCATACCGTTTCTGTACTTCCATTACCTATTTAGCTCAAATTCAACCTTTGATTCTACCCATTTATTATCTATTCAATTCTATAACATTCATTATCATTCATACCATAACGTAAAGCCATAAACCATCACAAATACTGCCACAATTTTATTTTTTTCAAAATTCGGGCATTACAATACTTATCAAGAAAACAGTAATAAAAAATACCTACTACATTTTCTAGAATTTGATCTAAAAATGGTAGTGGGAAATGATCTTTTTTAGTTGTATTATTTAATTTTCTATAATTAATACACATATGTCAACTAGATGGAATCCTAACTTGGAATAACTCTTCCTTTTAATTTTTTATAACAGTGATGCCTGACTTTTTGGGTACTACTTGTGTTGGACTTACCCATTTACTATCTGAGATTAGATAGATAATTCCAGCATCTAATAGTTTTAATACTTCATTCTTAACAACTTCCTTCATATGCGGATTTTAACTTCTTTGTGGTTTTTGATATGTTTTAGCAATTTTTTCCAAGTGAATTCTATGTGTGCAAATTAAAGGAATTATACCTTTTATATATTTCAAAGTCCATTCAATTGCATTCTTATATTTTTTAAGTAATTTAATTAAATCTTCTTCTTGATTTAGTAGAAGAGTGGAAGAGCATATTACAACATGAAATGTTTATTTTCACCAGGAAATACATATTTCAATACTAATGGTAAAAATTTTAATTCAAGTTTTGTTGTAACATCCGAAAAATCAATCTACGTAAACCGCATGCATGCAAAAAAAATTTAATTGCTTAATTGTTTTATTTAATTGATTTTAAATGCTAGTATGATGTTTAATGTATGATTAAATGTAGGATTGAATGATTAAACGATTATATGACATGATTACATGAAATTAAAGATTTTACCTGAATATTCGATAACAGGCAGGGAGAATGAGACCGGGGACGACCAAGACAAGAATATGTATTTTTCTTTAATTAATGGAAAGGCTTCCTAATATAATTAAAAATGATTTATTTTTTCTAAAAATGTTGGAGTTCGAATTATTTTACGAGTCGAGATCGATTTTTCCGAGAAGCCGATTTTGGGCAAACAAGGAGTTTTAAAAGATCAAAAATATTATTTTTTTGGAACTAATTTTATAAAATTTTATGTTTTAATTAAATAAGTATTATTGTGCCCAATTTAATTAATTTAAATAGGCCCAATTACCCTTAAGCTTGCAAGCCCAAAACCAAAGCCCGTTATTATGTTAATTTATTTATAAATAAGGGTCCTAGGTCTTTTAAACCTCACAATTCAGCAACCTATATGCCAAAATTCACTAAGCACACATTTCAATATTTTCGAAAATAAGGAGGAATGAAAAGGCTTGTGTTCTTCGTCGTCTGGTCGTCCAACGTCGCACCCTTGCCAACAATCGTATATTCGAGCGTCCTAAACTCTTTTAAACATTATACAAATCATAATATGCTTGATTTATTTGTTTATGCTTGGAAAATATGATTGTTGGATTATTTTTACGGTAGATCGTATATTTTCAAAAACACGACGATTTTACGTTGATATGAAAAACGTTTTGAATCCAACGAGTACGCTGCCAACATAGAATATTATATGAATGAATTGTGATTGAAACATGATAAAATTCAATAGAAAATATGGCTGGAACCGCGGGATTTATAGAGGAAGGGATCGAGGGTTGCATGGTTTGTGTGTTGTCTTCAAGGTTCGGTTGCTTTGCATGGGGCTTGGGGTCTCGGCTAGGGCTGGCTGGGGCTCAAGGAGGGTAAGGGGTGAGGGCCTGGTATAGTTCTAGTGGGCTAGGACTATCGTAGCAGGGCTAGGGAAGAGTACTCGTTGCATAGGACTCTTCCTGATAGTGCATTCTGGTGTGGCCGAGATTTTCAGAGGGTGACTCGATTTGGGGAAAGCCAGGGTGGTCCATCAGGGTCCTAGGGTGCTGGTCTCGCTGCTTGCTCGAGCAAAACGAGAGAGGCGTGAGAGCTAGAGCTTGGGGCGCGCAGGTTGCTGATGGGCGTGGGGGCTGTTCGCGTGGCTTGCTGCATGGGGTAGGGGCTCGATGGTAGCCCAAGCTAGGTCTGGTATGGTTTAGGGTCAGTAAGGGTCGTGGGTGATCTGTGGTTTGAGGGCTGGAAGTGTCGATACGAGTCTTGAAAGAGGATAGGTTCTCGCACAGAATTTTTCAGCTCTGTCCAAGAGTGTTTCGGGGGACCTAGGTGCAGCCTGGTGCCTCGGTGGGTGGCTTGGGTTTGGCTCGAGGAGGCTCGATCGTGGCTCGAGTAAATAGTGAGATGGCCCGGTGTGTTCATATATGGGTAAATTTCGAATTTAATAAGACTTAAATTGGAACCGTGGGTCCACAGGTGTATTTCATACCTTAAAAGGGTATACTAGGTATTAGAAATGTTATTTTTAAAAATTGGGATCAAAATATGGAGTTTTGGATTTATCCGGGATTTAAACGCATCACAAACCGTTAATTAAATAATTAATTAAGAAGTCTAGATTTAAGATTAGTAAAATTATGAAAAATTATATTTAAACTTAAATAATTATTTGGGAGAATCCCATGTAATTAAAAGTAAGAAAAAGATAAAATCGAGAATTTTTACGTTTAGGGGCAAAACTGTAATTTCCCACCGAGAAAAGACGTAAAAGCTTGGCAGCGTCCCGAAGGATCATAATGCTTGTTAAATGATATTTTATGCTATAAAATGATGATTTTGATGATAATATGTTGTTTCATGATTTATGGTAAAGCTGTGCAATTTGTACTGTTTAAAATGCTATTTTTGGAAAGTATGTTATTTTATGATTTTAAAAGAAAAAGAAAATATTTTGAGGGATGTGAGTTGACTGTGAAATATGATATATGACTTGTGGGGGATCCTTTTATGTGAGGACGGTGAACTTACAATTTTTGGGGATGTTGTGATGAGAAAATGCCTCAAAGAGAGCCCATTTACGGGAGAAGGCCCCAGAGGGATCCCATTAATGGGACAAGACTCTAGAGGGAGCCCGTCTATGGGAGAAGCCCCCGAGAGAGCCTCGACGATCGTATTTCCATGGAGGAGACTAGTGCCCACCCTCATGGACCATGTGGAGCTGAATACTGATCAGACGACCGGAGGATAAAAGCTAGTCACTTTCAAGGATCAAACTTCACAAAAATGATATATGATTGAAAGCTTTACGATTTTAATAATTTTATGATATATGATTTATTGATGCTCAAATGCTATTTTTAAATGATTTTTAAAGGATTTATTTATGTTAAAAGTTATTTTTAAATGATTTTAAGATTTGTGATTTAATTGTGCTTGAATGATTTGAAATGGTTTATTTATGTTTAAAAGCTATTTTAAATAAAAGTATGATTTTTAATGCATGTGATTGTATATGTATTATTTGGTATCCATGTTTAGAACGTGCTGAGTCTTTAGACTCACTAGGTTTGTATGATGCAGGATTTGATGATTTTATGGGAAACGCTGACGATTGAGTGGATCGAATGCAACAGTACACACCCGAGTGCCTTTATGTTTCCGAAGTAGCTAGATATATTAATGATTAAAAGATTTTGTTAATGATTTTATTAGAGATATTTTTATGCTTTATTTTTATTGTTAGTTGATCTTTTTAAAAGGTCGATTTAGGAGTTTTGGTTTGTTGATGATTTAGGATTTATTTTATGCATTTGAGATTTTAGTTTTTAACTTATTATGATTGTTAGAATTGCTAAGTTAATTATTTTAGAATTTTCGAGTTATGATTTATGATTAGGAAAGAAAAAATCGAGGCTGTTTCATTTGTAATATCATCTTCTTTAAAATTATTTTCAGACTCAAAACTTTCCATTGAAAAAATTTCGGATTGTTGATTTTCTTCTTTTATATTTTCTTCCACAATTTTTTTTATTTCATTATCATATTCATTTTCATTTATACTTGGTTGTTTAATAAAATTGAACACATTAGGTTCTAGAGTCATATTTCCAAAAGACAAATTCGTTATTCCATTTCGACAATTAATTAAAGCATTTGAAGTTGCTAGAACTGGTCGTCCCAATATTAATGGAATTTCATTATGTACTTCTATTGGTTGTGTATCCAAAGCAATAAAATCTACATGATATATGAATTTATCAACTTGAACCAACACATCTTCTACAATACTTCTAGGTATTTTGATTGACCTATCCGCCAGTAAGAGAGTAAAAGATGTGGGTATTAATTCTCCTAAATTAAGTTTTTCATAAACTGAATAAGGAAACAAATTCACACGTGCTCAGTGCTCGGCTCATACTATTGGGGAGCCCTGAACACCGGAAAGATGTGACATCCATTGACATGGTGATGTAAACTACGTGGAACTCCCGTGATATCGGCTCATATTATTTAGGGAACTCATGGCGACCATGCATTAAGGTTCAATATCGATGGGTAAGGATTGACACGTAAAGATGAACGACGTCATATTATTGGGTCCTAATCAAACGTGAGACAAAAGTTTACGTAAAGGGTTGCATGGAGATGCAATTAGAAACTACCTTTTAGAAATTATGATTGCCTGATATTATTCTAGATCATAATTTTCTAATTGGATCTTACGTACCTACTGAGGAAAGGAGTTTCCCGTTTTCACTAGAGTAGTGAAAAATATCAAAATAGTGGGAGTGAATTTATGAAGTAAAAGTCCATACATTATATCTCACTAAATATTTTAAAATAGTCATTAACATTTATATGTTCTTATTTTTCAGTACAAATTTTGACAATGTCTTCGATACGCAACCGGTTATCTGCTATACTCGACAAACATATTTTAACCGCACCTAATTTCCTCAATTGGCTAAGAAACCTGAAAATCGTCTTGAATTCAGAAATGATAGCATCAACACTCACTGAGTCGCCCCCTTTTGAGGTCCGACTATGAGGAATTGCAGACTTACAAGGATTTGTGTGACCATGACTTAAAAGCCAAGTGTTAAATGCATGCTTCTATGAATGATGAGCTGCAGAGGCGTTTTGAGGATGCAAAGAGTGCTGCTGACATTCATATGCATCTCAAAGAGCTCTTTGGTGAGTGATATGATCGGTTATTAGGTGAAAGAGTGTTTAGATGGGGGTTGAATAAACACTTGACAATTTTACCACCTTTTCAAATATTGAGTCAGTCTAGTGATAAACTGAGTTTAGTGATAAACTGAACTTGATAATATTTTTATGTCAATGTCGATCATTTAACTAATGAAAGTGCGGAAATAAACTGACTAGCAGATAGAATAAAACTGAAATTAAGAGACACAAGATTTATGGATATTCAGATATTTCAATTACTCCTACGTCACCACTTCTATCTACAAGATATGATATTCACTAAACGACTTTGATCAATACATGACTTGTACAGACCCCCTTCAGTTTTGGACTTAACAATGCCAAAATGAAACTCTTAGTTTCAATACATTTTATCAGTTCTCAACTGATGTGAAACTACTTAGCACAACAGATCTCTATAAGATCGAATATTACAACGATAAGTGTTTGTGTTTGTAAGCTCAATGTAGAGCCTTGAATTCTATGAATGTATATGCTAAGTGTGAGTTTTTGAAATCTTTTGAACATGAAAAGAAATCTTGTGAAGAGATTTCAGCAGAATAACAACTTGGTAGTTCGGTTCTTGTCTTCTCAACTGCTCTTCTCGACTAATTATAGGCTTTGCTTCCAACGGTAACAATGAATGCATTTGAACCTTTCTATCTATTTTTTGCAACGTCAATGTTCTTCTGACAATCGTACACTGTAGCATTGCTAAAATGCGGCGTTCTCACTACATGTTGCAGTATGCTTTTGTACAGCTGTCGGTTAATATGTATATTCCTTAACTGATGTCAAACTGTTTTATCAGTTTGACACCGCCGATAGAATTAGCTGATATCTCTCAATTGATTGTAGTCAAACTGATCAGTTCCAACTGGTCATCCAGTCGACTACATAGTTCAGTTGCCTTATCTACGCACTAATCTTCAGTTAGGCAACCTATAGTTTGCGTATTTTAGATCAGTTATTTTCAGTTTTCATGATCAGTTTGTTCAATATTTTTACGCTCGGTTGCCAAACTTCCGAAATTAAGTTTCCAACAATTTTCTTCTTTTTGGTGTTTGACAAAACTTAGAAAATGTAAACTGATCAAGATGAATATTTTGTAGATAAAATAATATTTTATTGACAACTCTTTCAATGTAAAGATTCGTACAAAGAATGAAAGAATAAAAGAATCATCTGTTGACTAAAAATCCTTCAAAATCTGCAAAACTCTTCAACTGAATAAGAATATAAAAACTGTCTTCTAACTGATCTGGATCTCTTTGTTTCTTTGTTCTTTTATCAGATGGTCCTTGATCAGTCAGTTGACTAAGTCTCTTCTTGGATTGCTTCTCCTGATCTTCTTCTTTTTCTTTTTCCCCCTTTTTGTCAAACTTATCAACCCTGCTGGATAAAGCACGAACTTTCGAAGTTACATTTGATAAGGCATGTACTATATGTTCTTGCACCAAATCCATTCTCTTTGTGACTACGTTCTGGAGGAAATCCATATGTTTTGTGAACACTTCTTGAGCTTGGAAATGAGATTGAATAGTCACTCGGTCCTTCTTTAACTGATCTATTTGGAGAAATAGTGGAGTAATATCCTTCGTGACCTGTTGTAAACTCTTAAAAATATTCTCCTTTATAGAATAAATCTTCAAGGTGTACAGCGGTAGTTGATTTGATGTCAGAAATGGATGAGATCACATTGTGAAGTTTGGACTAAATTTCTTCGATCATAGATTCAGTACCCGTTGGTATCTCAGGAGACATAGCTCCAGAGGATTCTGGTTCTTATTCCTTGTCTTCTCGATTAAAGATTACAAAGGCTCTATCAGTTGATTCTGTCACAACAGTAACCATTTCTGAAACATCTTCTGGTATTGCTTCCTGTTGAAGTTCTGGAGGAGTGAAAATCTGAACATCAGTTGAGCTGGAAGGCTCGTCAGTTTGTTTATCAACCGATACTATAGTTGGTTCTTCAGTTGGTTGATCAACTGATACTATAGTTGGCTCTTCAGTTTGTACTTCTTCAGTTGGTTCCTTGTTCAACTAAGCCACTTCAATTTCAGTTAGAACTGCATTTTCAGTGCCTGGTTCTTCAGTTTCTTTCAAAATAGCCTATGAGGTTGGTTGTTCATTTAAGCTCGGTTCTTCAACTGCTTCTGTTGTTAGAATATTAAGCTGGATATTAGTGGCGGCTGATTGTATGACTTCGTCGATATTTGCCAATGATAACTCAGCATTAGTGTAGAGCTAAAGATCTGCAGTAGAAGATTGAGGAACTGAAGGTGATGGTTGAGGATCCTTTGAGAAAAGAGCAGTTGCTAGCTCAGTTGATTCAGTAACTGGTTCCTGGGATGGCTCTGGGTGTTGAACTGATTGTTCAGCTTGCTCTTCAGATGAAGGACTTTGAGCTTTTGTTGGAATAATCAACTCTTGATCCATTTCCCAACTTTTGATCTTCATCTGTAGTGATCGTAGATCCGTGTCCAGTTGATCATGAGCTGCTCTGTCATTCAAAGCATTTGGACTGGTTGGATCATAATTTTGGCGTAGCTGAGCGAGTTTCTTGACACGCACCAGATCAAAGAAGTATGACTTCCTTTCCAGTGCTTGAAAAATCGAGGCAGCTTTGACTACCTTCAAGACTACAGTTTCCAAAGCAATGAATTTCTTCAAAACTGCTTTCTTCTACAATTACTTCGCTAAAACTCCGGTTCTAAATCTGAACCATTCATTGTAAGTCTTGAGCTTTGATTCAGAAAACTCATTGACCTCTTTCCATATCAGGTCTATATGAGTTTGAATTGAGTTTTTCGGTCGGGGCTCTTCAATCATCTTGCCCTTTCCTTTCGGGTCAGTTAGGACATGAGAGATACTTAGTCCTGATTCAGTTGCATCCACTTTCTCCCTTATGACTACTAATTTTGGTCTGGAAAATGATAGAGTAGTTGAGAAGTAATGGTGATCAATGGATCTTTGACTCCTGTTGGTTTTTTATTATCACCATATTTGGTGATAATCTTCTTAGATGGATCAGTTGGAGGTGGTGACTGACCTTCAGTTGAAGACTCAACTAGAACTGCCATCAAAGGTATAGCGCTGATAGGCTGTTCAGCTCCAATCAGTTTCAATCTTTCAGCTGAGATTGTTTCCAGAACAGCTGCTGGTTTTGTTTTGAAAGTTCTTGGCTTCTTCGTGATTTTTGGAGATGGAGTTCTCTCTGAATCAGTCTCACTGACAATCAGTTTCCTTTTGATTGTCTTTTTCTAAGCTATTTTCTTCACTTTCTTGACTGATTTGGGAGCTTCCTGCGTCTCAATCTCCTTCTTCACTTTAATGAACTGCTCGGGTGACATGTCCAGCTTGATTTTTTGTGGCTGAACACTCTTAGCATTGAAAATTTTGAATTTGGATGACTTCTCAGAAGAGTCACCCACAAAACCATTGTTCTTCAACAAGTAGCTGAGTGGTACAGCAAATCCCTTGGACTCTTTGGAGGACTGAACTATGTTCTTGAAGATAGAAAAGATGATGGCTGACCATTTTAGTTTTTGTCCAGCCATGATAGCCGTTATCACTTGGAACTTTTCAAAGGTGAGAGCAGCAAATGAGCCTGCTTTTGCGAGTAGTCCCATGGCCACAATGTCAGCCAGTAACTGAATCTCTGTCTTCAGTTCTTTCTTAGGATCAGAAACCTTGATTTTCCATCCATCTGCATATAAGAGCGTCTGCATCTCCTATACAACAGACGTCTTAACTTCAGAGATATTAGCCAAGCCATCAGAAGGCAGTTGGAAGAGATTGCGAAAGGTGTCTTCGTCAATGATCAGCAGTTGACTGTTGACGGTTGAAGTGATTTTGCCATCAGCAGAGATGAATTTATTAGCATATAGATCATGAATCTCTTTAGGATAGAATTCCTGAGATGATAGTCCCAGAAAGTTCTTCAGTCCAGCTGCTTCAAACTTGAGAAAGACATCCTTGATAACTTCGTCCTTGACAGACAGAACTGAATCAAAGTCAATAGCCATTGCATTGAGAATGTATGCAGAGACTTGATTTGTCACTGCTGATAGTTTGAATATCTGCGAGAAAAATGCTCCGTGTATGTGATTTGCTCTGAGAAATGTAATGCGCGTAAAGAAACTGAAAGGAAGCGAGTTCAAGTTCTTATGTTTGTGACTTTTCAAATTTTTGGACACGGGTCAGTCCAAGATAAAATCATGTGTCAAAATTCAAATTGATGTGATTCAAACATGTTTAGAAACCTTGAGGAAGTATCTACAACTTTGCAGAAGACATGAATGCCTAAAACCTTCATTAAGATAATCAAACTATGCAAATATCAAAAGGATGACATATTTATTTTTACTATGACTAGCTTATAGTGAAGAAATCATAATTATTTCAATATTTAACCAAATGTGATGAACCAAAATGCCAAATTCATATACAGACAATTACCTACATGTTTGCTGTTTTGAGCAAAGTCAAATTCGGAGATTATAGTCGTGGATCATATCATTCAAACAAGGGTCATGAAATTGAAGTTAGAGGAGAGAAAAAGTACTATAACAACTACATGGCATTAAATTTTTTTTTGACATTTTCTCTCATTTGGCCTATAAATAAAGACCTTATGTTAGTTTGAGGAGTATCATATCCCATTGTAAAATAAAGTGAGTAATGCCCGAGAATTTGACTATTGTAATCTGAGATGATTTATTGATTATGAACTGGGGTGATTATAGCCGGGCCATTCCGAGACCAGACTGGGCAAAACATATGAAAAGTACAATGTTTGGACAGAACTGTTGGCGCCCGAGCGGTAGGAAATGACCGCCCGAGCGCCAGTGTTCAATAAGAATACCATTCAGGCAGAACCTGTGGTGCCCGAGCGGTAGAAAATTACCGCCCGAGCGCCAATGGATAACAAGCCGAGTACCGGGCAGAGTGTTTGGCGCCCGAGCGGTAGTTTATAACCGCCCGAGCGCCGACTGAAAATGAAGGAGAATGGGACACGTATCTTTACATGCATGAGATATATATACAAGTTTCCTTCTTCAGAATTTATTAGGAAGAGTCGAGGATTTTCTCTAAGAAATCCTTACGTCATTTAGCGTATAGATTTGTGATTTGGGAACGATCCGCCCGTCCGATTTTGAATCCGACTTCAGTATTGTGTTCCTATCGACGCAGGCTTCTACAGGACGTAAGTTTTGTTACGTTTAGATATGATTTGAAATTATGATATTGTCATAATTGAATAGGAATCATATATGGTGTTTCTGATACAGTAGACATCGTATAATTGAAGTCAGATTAAAGAATAGACTATTTCTGTAATTGTTATGATTTTTGGAATCGATTTGACTGAGATTCGATATCAGATTTGTATTATCATTGAAATTATGAGTTATACCGGTATTGATTATGAGCTCTGCTATTATTTCTGAGATGTTGGGATTTACGGGGTTATCGAGACTGTATTGTTATACCGTCGAAACATCCGTAAATTGATATTGATCAGAGTCGGTATTGGTTGAGATTGTATTGTGGTATCGTATGTTGATTGGCATTGATCCGATTATGTTTTGATTTGAGTATTGATCAGAACAGGTTTTGAACTGAGTTATGTACTGATATTGTATCTATTCGATTGGCATTATCAGATTGGGTATGGACAGAGTTGAATTCGGGACTTCGTCTTTGTCAGGCCGAGAAGATAAAGGTATAAATTAATGTTGAGTTGGGATTGCACAACTCGAGTGAGGTTTGGCTCTAGTTTCCCTAAATCACATAATTTACCTTATTGTGTTGATTTTATTGATGTACTTGTTCTCTTGATTTATAGAGAGCAGGTATTAGACGAGTAATCTTGTGACAGAAGTGCCTGATAGTGGTGGGATCGCCACGGGCACATTGCACGATGTCACAAGATCGTGTATTGGCGATAGTGCCAAAGTCTGTCACCGGAGGTTTGGCTATCGATGTGGATAGAATTGTAGCTTCTTCTATTACTGGTGATCGGTACTGTATCGTTGTGGATAGAATCGTAACTCTTCTATTACTGATGATCGATACTATATCGATGTGGATAGAATCAGAGCTTCTTCTATTACTAGTGATCGATACCCTATCTACGTGGATAGAACTGGAGTCTTTTCTATTACTGTTGGTCGATATGGGAATGCCAACTTCTGGAATTCGGGATCCCTAGACTAGGATTGAGTCTAGTCTTAAATGTTGAGTCACGAGTCAAATTGACAATTTATATTGAGTTACGTTGATTATGTTCCTTAATATGGTACACGATGAATTATGTTCCTGATGATGGTACATGTTTAGAATATGATTTATTCTTGATATGGATTTATATTCTGATTTGAATACATGTTAGAAATATATGTTATATGCTTTTATATTGTTTTTATGAGTGCATGTATACATGATTTATACTGAGAATGTAATTCTCACCGGAGTTATCCGGCTGTTGTCTTGTTTGTATGTGTGCATGGCAACAGGTGGGATAGGATCAGGGTCAAGAAGAGAACGAGGCTGGACTAGATAGCGTGGAGATCCGGGCTTCGAAGCAACTTAGGATTCAGCACTGATTTATAGTTGAACCTAGTTGAATTCTTGTAGATAATACAAGATTTGTATGTTTAAGTTTAATATGTAATTTGAATTGAATTACATTACGTTTCTGCATTGTATTTAAAAAAAAAAAAAGTTAGACCCTGTTTATTATAATTGTTTGAATTATTCCTAAAGACGATTAAGGAATGAATTAGCGTCCGGGTCCCCACAAAGTGTGTATGTATTAGTGTGAAAATAAAAGTTTTAAGTTCCAATATATTTTCTTTCACTTTCCCAACTATGAATGATGATTTTAGTGTTGATCAAAAGTAAGTTCATGGAACACTAAATCTAATATGTCAAGGTGAAGATGATGATTCTTGGTGAAGTAAGATTGTTTATAATTTGTATATTCTTTCTATATTTCTTTTGATTTAGCTAACTTTCTTTTTATTGTAGGTATAAAAATTAATTATTTGTTGTTATCTATTTACATCAAATGCTTGGTATCATTGAAGTGATTATCTTGCTTTGTTGTTTAATTTTGATACAATAAATAATTTTTCAATTATTATTATTATTATTATTAAAACATATTTTTCATTTAAACGATAGCGTGGATCTGACGGTTTTTCTAAATGTAATATTATGATTTAATACTAACATCTAACATTTACTTTATTGTAAATAACATTTACCTTATTGCAACTAACTTTTATTTTTCGTATCTAACTTTTATTTTTCGCAACTAACTTATTAAATCATATAATTCATTTAGGCAATATCATGGCTCTGCCAGTTGTTCTAAATGAAATATAATGATTTAATTTAACATTTACTTTATGCAATTTTATATTTATACAATAATATTTATAATAATAGATACCATATATAAAATATCGATTAATTCGATATTTTTTATAGTGTGAATTATATTATATTATGTATGCGTTTAAATATTTAATTCTCTCACTAGTAGAAAAATCGGATTTTACTTCGGCAGGCGTTACTTCGGCAATAATAAAGTACGAAGTAATACATTACCAATAACTTCAGTAATAACACAAGCGAAGTAAAATAATATATTTTACTTCGGATGTTTAAAAACACGGGCTTCACGGTATTTTTTTATTATATTTTACTTCGGCATATCAATGTTGATGCAGTAAAAAATAAGGAAAATAAGTTCATACTGAAGTAAAAAGATGAATCGATAAGTTTAATTAAATATTTAATATCGATTATATCATATATCCTTCAGAAACGAGCTCATTCGATTGATCCACATTTTCCTTCAAAATTAACCCTAACACCACCGCCGTTCCACTCACCGCCGTTCGCTTCGAACCACCAACACCACCGCCGTTCCACTCACCGAGAGGGAAGCAAAACACCACCACCACCACCACCGTTCAAAGAACTGAGACGGAAGAAGCGACTGAGATACACAACCGCCGTCCCCTGCGCCTTTGTTTCTTCTCTATTTTGACTGGAACGATATTGCTTTACCTGTGTTAGTCCGTCACCAGTTTCCCGAGGTATGGTATTGATTGGAACAATAATTGGTTAATTTCTTGTTGTCGCCATGGTTGTCCGTCTCTGGGTTCCTAATTTTCAGCATTGTCTAAAATATTTGTTGTCCCTTTCTTGTTAGGCATTGTCTAATTTTCGGTTTTTCTAACTTATATGCACTGTGTGTTGAGGACTATACATGACGGTGTTTGTTAGTCATTGTCTCCGTCAAATTTTTTTGTTTTTCTAACTTATATGCATCTGTGTGTTGAGGCTTTTCCAATCGTGCTATGAAGAGATATCCATTTTTCTGTACTAATTTTCTTGATTAAACTGTCTACTTACCAATGTTGCTTTATTTTCATCAATAGGTAATCTTCTTTCGTTTTTTTTTGCGTTCAACAAATTAAATTGAAAATGACATTATTAAATGTAATATTTTCAGGTTTAGATCAAATTTATTGTTATATATTTCTTGTATTTTGCTGTATTGAAATGGATAAATCTTGGATTCACTCGGATTGAAGGTCAAAACAGTACGAGGAGGGTGTGAAACTGTTTATCAGAGGTTGTTTAGAGAATCCCCATATTGACCCCAATTTAATTCATTGTCCTTGTTGCAAATGTAAAATTCTTAAAAAAAGATCAGCTAAGTCCATTCGAGAGCATCTTTATTTCCATGGTTTTAGTCAAAATTATGTGAATTGGATTTGGCACGGTGAGTCTGCTGAAAGGACAACAAAGTAAATTGGAGCACGAACAAGATGCCAATTGGTAACTATCACGGACACTTTGAAAACACTAATATGTGTGAGGTAGCATATGATAACTATACAGAAAATCCAGATGGAATTTTTGGAGAAAGCAGAGAAACCTTTGTATAATGGATGTAAGCGTTACACAAAGTTGAGTGGAATTGTGAAACTATACAACACCAAAGCAAAGGATGGGATGAGTGACGCTCTATTTTCCGATCTACTAATTTATTTTGGGGATATGCTACCAGATAATCACAACCTGCCAACCAAAATGTATGATGTAAAAAAGACATTGAGTTGTTTGGCGTTGAGTCATGAAAAGATTCATGCTTGTTTCAATGATTGCATTCTTTATAGGAAGCAATATAAAGACTGCGTAAACTGCACTAAATGTGGCTTGTCACGGTGGAAGCTAACCAAGAAGAACGTTGAGAAGAAAGGTGTTCCTGGAAAGGTGTTGTGGTATTTCCCTCTCATGCCAAGATTTAAGCGCATGTTTAAATCTCTACATACCTCTAAAAATTTAACATGGCATGCAGAAACCACAGGAGTTCCCGGTCAGTTACGTCATCCAGGTGATTCACCATCTTTGAAGTTGGTGGATCATATGTGGCCCAACTTTGAAAGTGAACCAAGAAATCTTCGCCTGGCACTTGCAGCTGATGGCATTAATCCTTATAGCAACCTTAGTAGTCGGTACAGTTGCTGGCCAATTATGTTGGTCACCTATAATCTGCCTCCAAACATGTGTATGAAGAGAAAATTCATCATGCTAACTATGCTCATTTCAGGGCCTAAACAGCCAGGAAACGATATAGATGTCTATCTTGATGTGTTAGTTGAAGATTTGCAACGATTGTCGGATAGAGTTGATGGTTTCTATGATGCTTATCAAAGACAATTTTTCACTCTTAAAGCAGTCTTATTATGGACCATCAATGACTTTCCAGCCTATGGTAACCTTAGTGGATGTACTACACATGGTTATTATGCATGCCCTGTATGGAAAGAAGATACTTGTGCAAAGCATTTGGAAAATGGGAAGAAAATGTCATTTGTTGGTCATAGACGATTCCTACCAAGGTTTCATCCATATCGGAGGCAAATGAATGAGTTCGATGATATGGAAGAATATGGAGAATCATCTACGCCATTATCTGGGGTTGCTTTGTTTGACAAGCTTTCTAAAATAAGGTGTGTTTTCGGAAAGAAGATTAGTGTGAAAGGTAAAAAGAGAAAGAATGCAAAGGACAATAATTTGGAAGATAGTAAAGAAGAAAAAGATTTTGGATCAACAGTGTGGGGACCCGGGCTCTAACTCAATTCTTTTCGGGATTAATCGGATCCTTGTTTCAAAAATACAGGTCAAAATTTTGCTTTTAACATTAAATCAAATGTTTATAACTCAAGCACAAGCTAATTCTATATTCATTACATTACAACAAACATAATATACATGCCTTGTTTTATTCATATTCTACAAACCAGTAATTAAATACAGTACATATCAAAAGTACAACTACTAGTTCATCTGCTACGCCCGTGATCACCACGCTATGTCCATCTCTCATCTCTGTCGCGACCCTGATCCTGCCCCACCTGTTGTTATGCACACATACAGACATAACAACAGCCGGAAACTCCGGTGAGAACAAATCCCAGTATAAAACATGTATACATGCTGATGCATAATCATAAATCATGAATCAAAGCAATAATAATGGGCTCCATAGTCTATAAAACCAATCTATATAAACATGCAATTCAAATCAAATCATGTCTTGACTCGACTCGACTCTACTCTAGGGATCCCGGTGTGAATAAGACGTCACTGTCTGTCACCTACCCTCCCAATCGGGATAACTGTACGTCTTATTCCTAGACTTCGGTCATGTCTGTATCGAATGTCTACAATCGGAGGATGTCTGCTCCTATGCGTCGGTACACCGAACGTCTAGAAGTTTGGCAAAGCTTTCAATGACTCTCCTATCTCAAATGCATGAATATAAATCTATAAATGCATAATCATATCAAAAGATTTGAATACAATCCATAAACAATTCATAATCATGTCAAAAGACAAGCAACTAATCTAGCATGTGGTTTTGTTGGGAAACTCAAATTGAATCTTATTTGAGTTGTGTCTTCCCCAAATAAAACATGCATTATACCTTTCGTCGCACAATCTGTGTCGTAGTCAAAGTCTCGAAGACGAATCTGTCACTATCAAATTTGAAATGGAAATGTTGATACATATTCTATCAATCTCTAATCTCAATCAACACATATCCAATTCAATACTTGATCTCGGTACAATTTGACGGCATAACGACGTAATTTCTCGATACCGGTCAATCCATCTCTCAACATATATCAATAATTCATAGGTCTCAACTCATAATCATCATCATAAGCATATGATAGTACTCAAAATCTGCACAAGTTAACTCTAAACATGCTGGAAAATAGTTACAATAGCATACAACGTCCGTTCTTCGATCCGGTTGTGTATATACTATGCTCAATATGTCAAGAACACGATATAACTATCATATTATAATTCTTTCAACATATGAAATCTAAATCATGCTGAAATTTAACCAAACTTACATCCTTAGATAGCTCTTGATACAAGGAACACAAATCTATGCTTGTATTGAAGTTTGGATGAGTATATTTTACACAACTTCAAGTCTAAATGAAATAAAAATTTCATTTCTTTTGGAATGGCTCTCGATTCTCTCCAGCAAGTCTGAAGAAAGAATGACTCAGCCCAAGTGTATATATATATGCCATGTGTCAACATAAGAATCAAGGGTGGCTTTCTCGCACAGGGTACCACGGGTGCGTTTCTCCCGGACCGCGGGTGTGCCTAACTCTCGGCAACCCTTTTCATTTTCCAATATTCGCCGACCGCGGGTGTGGTGTCTTGTGGACCGCGTGTGCGGTCTTGCTTCGCATAAAATTTCCTACCCTACTGACCATGCACCGCGGGTGCGGTACCTCCTCACCGCGGGTGCGGTGTAACTTCTGTAAATAATGTCCAACTCTCTGTCCATCAACCGCGGGTGCACTCTTTCTTGGACCGCGGGTGCGGTGACCCTACTGTAAAATGGCCAACTTTCTGCCTATCCACCGCGGGTGCGGTGCTTCTTTAGGCGCGGGTGCGGTCTCTTTCTTCAAGCAACACTTCATCTTTTCATTTTATCCACATACAATCTAGGGAATTACATTTCTCCCCCTCTTAGATATTAGTTCGTCCTCGAACGTGAAATCAATTAATCAAAGTATGTACAAACAGCAGTAAAATCACAAGCTGAATAAATACTCACATCATGAGAATAACTCGGGATATTTCTGTCTCATATCTGCTTCTGTCTCCCAAGTCACTTCCTCGGTGCCATGACGATTCCATGGACTTTCACTAGTGGAATAGTCTTTGTTCTGAGTTGTTTCTCTTTCCGATCAAGAATCTGTATCTGTTGTTCAATATATGAAAAACGTCATGTATCCCGGATAGAGAAGGAGGAAGAGCCAGTCGATATGCTCGATCGCCAATCTTCTCAAGAATCTCGTATGGACCGATGTATCTAGGAGACAATTTCCCACGCTTGCCAAATCTGACAATGCCTCTAGAGGGAGAAATCTTCAAGAATACTCTGTCCCCTTTTTCAAATACAAGCGGTCTACGTCTGATATTGGAATATTTGGCTTGCCTATCCTGTGCCGTTTTCATTCGCTTCTGAATGATCTTCACCTTCTCAGTCATTTCTCGAATCATATCAGGCCCAAGTTCTGGTACTTCAGATATATCATCCGAGTACAACGGAGATCTGCACTTCTTGCCATACAATGCTTCAAACGGTGCCATCTCTATGCTCGTTTGATAGCTGTTGTTGTACGAGAATTCACACAACGGTAGTGAATCTTGCCAACTAGTGCCAAATTCTAGCACTACAGCTCTTAGCATATCCTCTGAAGTCTGGATAGTCTGCTCTGACTGTCCGTCTGTCTGGGGATGATAAGCAGTGCTCAGGTGCAATGTCATACCTAAAGCCTGCTGCAGACTGTGCCAAAAGTGAGAAGTGAATCGTGGATCCCGATCTGATACGATAGACTTCGGCACACCATGTAATCTGACTACCTCTCGGACATATATATCAGCCATCTGATCATGTCTGTACGTCATTCTGTACAGAATAAAACACGCTGATTTGGTTAATCTGTCTATCACAACCCAAATCGCATCACAACCCCGGGATGATCGAGGTAACTTCGTCACGAAATCCATGGAAATGTGATCTCATTTCCATTCAGGAATAGACAAACTCTGAAGTAAACCTCCGGGCTTCTTTCTTTCGGCCTTCACCTGTTGGCAATTTAAGCACTTAGACACATATTCGGCAATATCTGATTTCATCTGTTTCCACCAGAACTGTGTCTTCAATTCGTTGTACATCTTTCTGCCACCAGGGTGAATGCTGAACCGACTACAGTGCGCTGCTGACAATATTTGTTGTTTCAACTCTGAAACATCTGGCACTACAATACGGTTATTCACATACAGGACAAAATCATGTACCTGATATTCAGACTGATGTCCTGATCTGACCATCTGAATTGACTGCTGTATATTCTGATCTGTTCTTTGGGCTTCTTTGATTTTCATAATCAAATCTGGCTCAACTTGAATCGTGGCAAGTCTTAATGGTCTACTATCTGTGTCAAATGGTAAACCAGACAAACAACAATCTTCAACTAAATTCGAAACACCTATCGTCGATAAGGATAGGGCACAAACCTTTCGACTCGAGGCATCTGCTGCTGCATTTGACTTCCCTGGATGTCGCAATCAAAATCTTTCAGTAGATCAAGCCATCTACGCTGCCTCATGTTCAACTCTGACTGAGAAAACAGATACTTCAGGCTTTTATGGTCAGAGTAAATCTCAAATTTCTCACCATAAAGATAATGACGCCAGATCTTTAATGCAAATACGATAGCCGCCAATTCAAGATCATGAATGGGGTATCGAATCTCGTGTGGCTTCAGCTGTCTAGAGGCATATGCGATCACATGACCCCGCTGCATAAGAACACATCCCAGCCCTCTGTAAGATGCATCACAATATATAACGAAATCGCCAGTACCTGAAGGAATTATCAAGACAGGTGCACAGGTCAGCCTCTTCTTCAACTCTAGGAAGCTAGACTCGCAATCCTCCGACCACAGAAATGGTGTATTCTTTTGCGTTAACTGGGTAATCGGCTTCGCAATACTGGAGAAATCTTTGATGAATCATCTATAGTACCCTGCTAGACCCATGAAACTGCGTATCTCAGGCACCGAAGTTGGTCTAGGCCAACCGATCACAGCTTCCACTTTACTCGGATCCACAGAAATACCATCTCCAGATATGATATGACCCAAGAAGACAACCTGTCTCAGCCAAAACTCACACTTTGACAGTTTAGCATACAATCTTTCATTTCTCAATGTTTGCAACACAATTCTCAAATGATTGGCATGCTCATCCAAATTCTTTGAATACACCAAAATATCATCAATAAAAACAATCACAAAATCATCTAAATATCTCTGAAAGACGCGGTTCATCAGTCCCATAAACACCGCTGGAGCATTCGTTAAACCAAAAGGCATGACAGTAAATTCGTAATGTCCATACCTGGTTCAGAATGCTGTCTTTGGTATATCAATATCTCGTACTCGCAGGTGGTGATATCCAGATCTCAGATCGATCTTGGAATAGATAGATGATCCCTGCAACTGATCAAATAAGTCGTCGATACGAGGCAAAGGATATTTGTTCTTTATCGTTGCCTTGTTCAGTTGCCTGTAATCTATACACAATCTCATAGAACCGTCTTTCTTTCGCACAAATAGCACTGGTGCGCCCCAAGGAGATACACTAGGTCTGATATATCCCTTGGCTAGAAGATCTTCTAGTTGTGCTTTAAATTCTTTCAATTCTATTGGCGCCATCCTCTATGGAGCTCTCGAAATAGGAACGGTACCTGGAATGAGCTCAATGCTAAAATCTACCTCTCGAGCTGGAGGTACCCTGGAATCTCGTCAGGAAATATACCTGCAAACTCCCGTACTACTGGCAAATCTGTCAATGCCGGGCTCGATTTCAGTAAATCTACTGAATAAATAAGGAACCCTTCTGCTCCTTGTTGCAACAATCTACTCATAGTCAGAGCAGATACTAAGAGAATCCGAGATCTGGAACCCTTACCATAGAATTTCCACTCCTCTGTCATTTCAGGTCTGAATCTGACAATCTTGTGAAAACAGTCTACGGTGGCTCTGTACTTAGTCAACATGTCAATCCCGACAATACAATAAAAATCAGATAAACCAAGTACAACACATTCTAAATCGATCTCATGCCCTTCAAACTGCAGTAAGCAATGTCTAACTGAAGTCACAGATATCAGACCACTTCCCAACGGAGAAGAAATAGACACTACAGTAGACAATGACTCTACAGGCAATGCATGTGTCAATGCAAAACGTTCTGATATGAATATATGTGATGCACCTGTATCTATCAATACATATGCAGGATAACCGCAAAGAAAACAGTTACCTGCAATCACATCGTCTGGTGCATCTTGGGCTTGCTCTTCCGTCAATGCAAACACCCTAGCCTGTTGTCTGGGAGGTTGGCTCACTGTCTGGCCACCTCTGGCTCTAGGCTGGGACTGTGTAGGCGTGGGCTGGAAGGAATGGACAGACGAAGCTTGCCTCTCAGATTGAGTCACTAATGCTGATGACCCTGCACTCTGAAATCTCTGTGCACCTCTCTGGGGACAGACTCTGGCGAAATGTCCCTGTTGCTTACATATGTTACATCTGCCCATCACTCCCTGACAGTGCTCTGTGGCATGTCGGCCTCCACAAGTAGTACAATATACACCTGTCACATCTGTACTCTGGCCAGGACCTCTCTGTTTTGACCCACTGGAGCTCGATGAACTGCTCCCTACTCTCTTGAACTGCTTACCCTTAGCTTTCAAAGAATCTTTCTTCCCACTACTACTGATTCTAATATCAAATCGAGGAGGAGGTGGTGGAAACTGTGTGGTGAACGGTGGCGGTCTCTGACCCTGAACACTATAGGAAGCTCCTCGCTGCCTGATCAAGCCAGCCTCTGCTCCCTTCGCTCGATTCAGCGCCTCAGAAAAAGTGTTGGGTCGCCCCGTGTTCACTAGGGTGAAGATATCCGGATTCAAACCATTTATGAACTGATCGGCAACTGCCTCATCATTCCCTGCTACATGAGGTGCAAATCGAAGCAAGGATGAGAATTTGGCAACATACTCCTCTATGTTCCACTGGCCCTGTCTCAAGTTGGCGAACTCTGCCCCTTTGTCTTTTCTGTATGACACTGGAAAGAAACGTTGATAAAATTCATCTTTAAAGACTTTCCAAGTAATATCAATACCTCGATGTTCTAAGGCTCGTTTCGCCGTTAGCCACCAACTCTTGGCCACTTCTTGCAATTGATGCCCAATCAGCTTCACTCTATGTTCATTTGTATAGGCAAGTGATTCAAATAACATCTCTACATCATCCAACCAGCTTTCCCAATCCACTGCATTTTCTGTGCCCTTCAAGGTAGGTGGATGGAATGATTGAAATCTCTTCAACAAAGTCTCCATCGGTGTCGCAGTCACGTCCATCTGAGTACCCGACGTACTACCCTGTTCTAGCACTTGACCTGCAGCTGGTTGTGGTATTCTTCTAGGCGGCATATCTGATTATCAAACAGATTAGGATACAATCTATACAATCTGTCTCAGCCCTCCTCTGATCATATACCTCTGATCCAGAATCGGTTCTGATTCAGTCTTTACAAGTATATGCTGTAAATCAACTCAGATACCATACAACATATAATAGGGAAAGCATTAAATCATGCTAGCACATCAAAAGCAAGGAAGAAGACTTGATCTACCCCGCTCATTCTATTCTATCTCAGTCTACAGAACCTACTGCTCTGATACCACCTGTTGTGGGGACCCGGGCTCTAATTCAATTCTTTTCGGGATTAATTGGATCCTTGTTTCAAAAATACAGGTCAAAATTTTGCTTTTAACATTAAATCAAATGTTTATAACTCAAGCACAAGCTAATTCTATATTCATTACATTACAACAAACATAATATACATGCCTTGTTTTATTCATATTCTACAAATCAGTAATTAAATACAGTCCATATCAAAAGTACAACTACTAGTTCATCTGCTACGCCCGTGATCTCCACGCTATGTCCATTTCTCATCTCTGTCGCGACCCTGATCCTGCCCCACCTGTTGTTATGCACACATACAGACATAACAACAGCCGGAAACTCCGGTGAGAACAAATTCCAGTATAAAACATGTATACATGCTGATACATAATCATAAATCATGAATCAAAGAAATAATAATGGGCTCCATAGTCTATGAAACCAATCTATATAAACATGCAATTCAAATCAAATCATGTCTTGACTCGACTCGACTCTACTCTAGGGATCCCGGTGTGAATAAGACGTCACTGTCTGTCACCTACCCTCCCAATCGGGATAACTGTACGTCTTATTCCTAGACTTCGGTCATGTCTGTATCGAATGTCTACAATCGGAGGATGTCTGCTCCTATACGTCGGTACACGAACGTCTAGAAGTTTGGCAAAGCTTTCAATGACTCTCCTATCTCAAATGCATGAATATAAATCTATAAATGCATAATCATATCAAAAGATTTGAATACAATCCATAAACAATTCATAATCACGTCGAAAGACAAGCAACTAATCTAGCATGTGGTTTTGTTGGGAAACTCAAATTGAATCTTATTTGAGTTGTGTCTTCCCCAAAAAAAACATGCATTATACCTTTCGTCGCACAATCTGTGTCGTAGTCAAAGTCTCGAAGACGAATCTGTCACTATCAAATTTGAAATGGAAATGTTGATACCTATTCTATCAATCTCTAATCTCAATCAACACATATCTAATTCAATACTTGATCTCGGTACAATTTGACGGCATAACGACGTAATTTCTCGATACCGGTCAATCCATCTCTCAATATACAATGCTTCAAACGGTGCCATCTCTATGCTCGTTTGATAGCTGTTGTTGTACGAGAATTCACACAACGGTAGTGAATCTTGCCAACTAGTGCCAAATTCTAGCACTACAGCTCTTAGCATATCCTCTGAAGTCTGGATAGTCTGCTCTGACTGTCCGTCTGTCTGGGGATGATAAGCAGTGCTCAGGTGCAATGTCATACCTAAAGCCTGCTGCAGACTGTGCCAAAAGTGAGAAGTGAATCGTGGATCCCGATCTGATACGATAGACTTCGGCACACCATGTAATCTGACTACCTCTCGGACATATATCTCAGCCATCTGATCATGTCTGTACGTCATTCTGTACAGAATAAAACACGCTGATTTGGTTAATCTGTCTATCACAACCCAAATCGCATCACAACCCCGGGATGATCGAGGTAACTTCGTCACGAAATCCATGGAAATGTGATCTCATTTCCATTCAGGAATAGACAAACTCTGAAGTAAACCTCCGGGCTTCTTTCTTTCGGCCTTCACCTGTTGGCAATTTAAGCACTTAGACACATATTCGGCAATATCTGATTTCATCTGTTTCCACCAGAACTGTGTCTTCAATTCGTTGTACATCTTTCTGCCACCAGGGTGAATGCTGAACCGACTACAGTGCGCTGCTGACAATATTTGTTGTTTCAACTCTGAAACATCTGGCACTACAATACGGTTATTCACATACAGGACAAAATCATGTACCTGATATTCAGACTGATGTCCTGATCTGACCATCTGAATTGACTGCTGTATATTCTGATCTGTTCTTTGGGCTTCTTTGATTTTCATAATCAAATCTGGCTCAACTTGAATCGTGGCAAGTCTTAATGGTCTACTATCTGTGTCAAATGGTAAACCAGACAAACAACAATCTTCAACTAAATTCGAAACACCTATCGTCGATAAGGATAGGGCACAAACCTTTCGACTCGAGGCATCTGCTGCTGCATTTGACTTCCCTGGATGTCGCAATCAAAATCTTTCAGTAGATCAAGCCATCTACGCTGCCTCATGTTCAACTCTGACTGAGAAAACAGATACTTCAGGCTTTTATGGTCAGAGTAAATCTCAAATTTCTCACCATAAAGATAATGACGCCAGATCTTTAATGCAAATACGATAGCCGCCAATTCAAGATCATGAATGGGGTATCGAATCTCGTGTGGCTTCAGCTGTCTAGAGGCATATGCGATCACATGACCCCGCTGCATAAGAACACATCCCAGCCCTCTGTAAGATGCATCACAATATATAACGAAATCGCCAGTACCTGAAGGAATTATCAAGACAGGTGCACAGGTCAGCCTCTTCTTCAACTCTAGGAAGCTAGACTCGCAATCCTCCGACCACAGAAATGGTGTATTCTTTTGCGTTAACTGGGTAATCGGCTTCGCAATACTGGAGAAATCTTTGATGAATCATCTATAGTACCCTGCTAGACCCATGAAACTGCGTATCTCAGGCACCGAAGTTGGTCTAGGCCAACCGATCACAGCTTCCACTTTACTCGGATCCACAGAAATACCATCTCCAGATATGATATGACCCAAGAAGACAACCTGTCTCAGCCAAAACTCACACTTTGACAGTTTAGCATACAATCTTTCATTTCTCAATGTTTGCAACACAATTCTCAAATGATTGGCATGCTCATCCAAATTCTTTGAATACACCAAAATATCATCAATAAAAACAATCACAAAATCATCTAAATATCTCTGAAAGACGCGGTTCATCAGTCCCATAAACACCGCTGGAGCATTCGTTAAACCAAAAGGCATGACAGTAAATTCGTAATGTCCATACCTGGTTCAGAATGCTGTCTTTGGTATATCAATATCTCGTACTCGCAGGTGGTGATATCCAGATCTCAGATCGATCTTGGAATAGATAGATGATCCCTGCAACTGATCAAATAAGTCGTCGATACGAGGCAAAGGATATTTGTTCTTTATCGTTGCCTTGTTCAGTTGCCTGTAATCTATACACAATCTCATAGAACCGTCTTTCTTTCGCACAAATAGCACTGGTGCGCCCCAAGGAGATACACTAGGTCTGATATATCCCTTGGCTAGAAGATCTTCTAGTTGTGCTTTAAATTCTTTCAATTCTATTGGCGCCATCCTCTATGGAGCTCTCGAAATAGGAACGGTACCTGGAATGAGCTCAATGCTAAAATCTACCTCTCGAGCTGGAGGTACCCTGGAATCTCGTCAGGAAATATACCTGCAAACTCCCGTACTACTGGCAAATCTGTCAATGCCGGGCTCGATTTCAGTAAATCTACTGAATAAATAAGGAACCCTTCTGCTCCTTGTTGCAACAATCTACTCATAGTCAGAGCAGATACTAAGAGAATCCGAGATCTGGAACCCTTACCATAGAATTTCCACTCCTCTGTCATTTCAGGTCTGAATCTGACAATCTTGTGAAAACAGTCTACGGTGGCTCTGTACTTAGTCAACATGTCAATCCCGACAATACAATAAAAATCAGATAAACCAAGTACAACACATTCTAAATCGATCTCATGCCCTTCAAACTGCAGTAAGCAATGTCTAACTGAAGTCACAGATATCAGACCACTTCCCAACGGAGAAGAAATAGACACTACAGTAGACAATGACTCTACAGGCAATGCATGTGTCAATGCAAAACGTTCTGATATGAATATATGTGATGCACCTGTATCTATCAATACATATGCAGGATAACCGCAAAGAAAACAGTTACCTGCAATCACATCGTCTGGTGCATCTTGGGCTTGCTCTTCCGTCAATGCAAACACCCTAGCCTGTTGTCTGGGAGGTTGGCTCACTGTCTGGCCACCTCTGGCTCTAGGCTGGGACTGTGTAGGCGTGGGCTGGAAGGAATGGACAGACGAAGCTTGCCTCTCAGACTGAGTCACTAATGCTGATGACCCTGCACTCTGAAATCTCTGTGCACCTCTCTGGGGACAGACTCTGGCGAAATGTCCCTGTTGCTTACATATGTTACATCTGCCCATCACTCCCTGACAGTGCTCTGTGGCATGTCGGCCTCCACAAGTAGTACAATATACACCTGTCACATCTGTACTCTGGCCAGGACCTCTCTGTTTTGACCCACTGGAGCTCGATGAACTGCTCCCTACTCTCTTGAACTGCTTACCCTTAGCTTTCAAAGAATCTTTCTTCCCACTACTACTGATTCTAATATCAAATCGAGGAGGAGGTGGTGGACACTGTGTGGTGAACGGTGGCGGTCTCTGACCCTGAACACTATAGGAAGCTCCTCGCTGCCTGATCAAGCCAGCCTCTGCTCCCTTCGCTCGATTCAGCGCCTCAGAAAAAGTGTTGGGTCGCCCCGTGTTCACTAGGGTGAAGATATCCGGATTCAAACCATTTATGAACTGATCGGCAACTGCCTCATCATTCCCTGCTACATGAGGTGCAAATCGAAGCAAGGATGAGAATTTGGCAACATACTCCTCTATGTTCCACTGGCCCTGTCTCAAGTTGGCGAACTCTGCCCCTTTGTCTTTTCTGTATGACACTGGAAAGAAACGTTGATAAAATTCATCTTTAAAGACTTTCCAAGTAATATCAATACCTCGATGTTCTAAGGCTCGTTTCGCCGTTAGCCACCAACTCTTGGCCACTTCTTGCAATTGATGCCCAATCAGCTTCACTCTATGTTCATTTGTATAGGCAAGTGATTCAAATAACATCTCTACATCATCCAACCAGCTTTCCCAATCCACTGCATTTTCTGTGCCCTTCAAGGTAGGTGGATGGAATGATTGAAATCTCTTCAACAAAGTCTCCATCGGTGTCGCAGTCACGTCCATCTGAGTACCCGACGTACTACCCTGTTCTAGCACTTGACCTGCAGCTGGTTGTGGTATTCTTCTAGGCGGCATATCTGATTATCAAACAGATTAGGATACAATCTATACAATCTGTCTCAGCCCTCCTCTGATCATATACCTCTGATCCAGAATCGGTTCTGATTCAGTCTTTACAAGTATATGCTGTAAATCAACTCAGATACCATACAACATATAATAGGGAAAGCATTAAATCATGCTAGCACATCAAAAGCAAGGAAGAAGACTTGATCTACCCCGCTCATTCTATTCTATCTCAGTCTACAGAACCTACTGCTCTGATACCACCTGTTGTGGGGACCCGGGCTCTAATTCAATTCTTTTCGGGATTAATTGGATCCTTGTTTCAAAAATACAGGTCAAAATTTTGCTTTTAACATTAAATCAAATGTTTATAACTCAAGCACAAGCTAATTCTATATTCATTACATTACAACAAACATAATATACATGCCTTGTTTTATTCATATTCTACAAATCAGTAATTAAATACAGTCCATATCAAAAGTACAACTACTAGTTCATCTGCTACGCCCGTGATCTCCACGCTATGTCCATTTCTCATCTCTGTCGCGACCCTGATCCTGCCCCACCTGTTGTTATGCACACATACAGACATAACAACAGCCGGAAACTCCGGTGAGAACAAATTCCAGTATAAAACATGTATACATGCTGATACATAATCATAAATCATGAATCAAAGAAATAATAATGGGCTCCATAGTCTATGAAACCAATCTATATAAACATGCAATTCAAATCAAATCATGTCTTGACTCGACTCGACTCTACTCTAGGGATCCCGGTGTGAATAAGACGTCACTGTCTGTCACCTACCCTCCCAATCGGGATAACTGTACGTCTTATTCCTAGACTTCGGTCATGTCTGTATCGAATGTCTACAATCGGAGGATGTCTGCTCCTATACGTCGGTACACGAACGTCTAGAAGTTTGGCAAAGCTTTCAATGACTCTCCTATCTCAAATGCATGAATATAAATCTATAAATGCATAATCATATCAAAAGATTTGAATACAATCCATAAACAATTCATAATCACGTCGAAAGACAAGCAACTAATCTAGCATGTGGTTTTGTTGGGAAACTCAAATTGAATCTTATTTGAGTTGTGTCTTCCCCAAAAAAAACATGCATTATACCTTTCGTCGCACAATCTGTGTCGTAGTCAAAGTCTCGAAGACGAATCTGTCACTATCAAATTTGAAATGGAAATGTTGATACCTATTCTATCAATCTCTAATCTCAATCAACACATATCTAATTCAATACTTGATCTCGGTACAATTTGACGGCATAACGACATAATTTCTCGATACCGGTCAATCCATCTCTCAATATATATCAATAATTCATAGGTCTCAACACATAATCATCATCATAAGCATATGATAGTACTCAAAATCTGCACAAGTTAACTCTAAACATGCTGGAAAATAGTTACAATAGCATACAACATCCGTTCTTCGATCCGGTTGTGTATATACTATGCTCAATATGTCAAGAACACGATATAACTATCATATTATAATTCTTTCACATATGGAATCTAAATCATGCTGAAATTTAACCAAACTTACATCCTTAGATAGCTCTTGATACAAGGAACACAAATCTATGCTTGTATTGAAGTTTGGATGAGTATATTTTACACAACTTCAAGTCTAAATGAAAGAAACATTTCACTTCTTTTGGAATGGCTCTCGATTCTCTCCAACAAGTCTGAAGAAAGAATGACTCAGCCCAAGTGTATATATATATATGCCATGTGTCAACATAAGAATCAAGGGTGGCTTTCTCGCACAGGGTACCGCGGGTGCGTTTCTCCCGGACCGCGGGAATGCCTAACTCTCGGCAACCCTTTTCATTTTCCAACATTCGCCGACCGCGGGTGTGGTGTCTTGTGGACCGCGTGTGCGGTCTTGCTTCGCATAAAATTTCCTACCCTACTGACCATGCACCGCGGGTGCGGTACCTCCTCACCGCGGGTGCGGTGTCACTTCTGTAAATAATCTCCAACTCTCTGTCCATCAACCGCGGGTGCACTCTTTCTTGGACCGTGGGTGCGGTGACCCTACTGTAAAATGGCCAACTTTCTGCCTATCCACCGCGGGTGCGGTGCTTCTTTAGGCACTGGTGCGGTCTCTTTCTTCAAGCAACACTTCATCTTTTCATTTTATCCACATACAATCTAGGGCATTATAAACAGATTTCAGAAAATGTTGGAAAAAGAAATCAATATTTTTCAATCTTCCTTATTGGAAACACCTGCATGTTAGTCATTGTCTCGATGTGATGCTCATAGAGAAAAATTTCTTCGAATCTCTCATTAATACTTTGATGAATGTTAAATGAAAAACCAAGGTCAATGTGGCAGCTAGGTTGGACATGGTTCAAATGGGAGTTAGGCCTGAATTGGCACCTAAATTTGGTGAAAAAAGAACATATCTTCCTCCTGCTGTGTGCTCATTCACAAAAAAAAAAGTTACAAGCTTGTCAGTCGATAATGGATATAAAAGTCCCAGAAGGTTTCTCATCGAACCTGAAAAATCTTGTGTCATTGTCTGAGTTGAAATTGATTGGCTTGAAATCTCATGATTGTCATGTTCTAATGCAGCTTTTCCTGCCAATACTCATACGTGATGCGCTACCAAAACATGTTAGATATACCATCATAAGATTATGCTTCTTCTTCAAAGATATTTGTTGCAAGGTGATAGATGTAGCCAAGTTAGATAAGCTGCAATCTGACTTGGTTGTTACACTCTGCTTATTTGAGCAGTATTTCTTCCCTTCTTTCTTCGATCTCATGCTTCACTTAACAGTTCTTCTTGTTCGAGAAGTTCGATTATGTGGACCAGTGTACTTCCGGTGGATGTACCCGTTCGAAAGATCCATGAAGGTGCCTAAGAGTTATGTAGGCAGTCGAAAACATCCTGAAGGTTGCATTGTTCAGAGATATTCAGCCGAAGAAGCAATTGAGTTTTGTTCGGAATACCTAAATGACCTTGATCCTATTGGGGTCCCTCAATCAAATCGCGATCCCAAATCAAACATTGCTGGCTTCTTAGCATGCAAAACACCAATTATAGTGCCACAAGTTGACCTTCAACAAGCACATTTGACTGTGCTGGAAAATACAGAAGAAGTATCTCCCTACATTATGTAAGTGTATTGCATTATTCTATAATTCTGTACCCATGTGATTGTCAATATTTAATATCCAACACAAATTGCTATATAAATATTTCCACGGTGAACATAAAAATTTCCTGAAGTCAATGTTTCCGAAAAAAGAGAAAGATGAAAGGTGGATACAAGATGCTCACAATAAGAAGTTCATTGACTGGTTTCGTGCAAAGGTAAGGTGGATAAATCTACTTTATGCATTTTGCGGTGAACAGTTTGGAGCTAGTATTTTAATCACCCTATTCTAATTGTATAAATGTCAGGTGGATGCTGAAATAGATAGGTGCAATGGTGGAACGACATCAACATTGACATGGCTGGCTCATGGTCCACATGGGCAAGTCATTAAGCATAGTAGTTACGTGATAAATGGCAATTTATACCAAACAAAGGCACGGGATGATGAGAGAGTTTGCCAAAACAGTGGGGTTTCTCTAGTTGCTAGCACCATGTGTAATGCCCGAGATTGTAGGTTGATAAAACAAAATTATGAAGTGTTGCATGGAAGAGGCACCGCACCCGCGCCTAGCATTCTACCGCACCCGCGGTTGTGGCTCATGAAATGTGGAAGATCTACAGTAGCTTCACCGTACCCGCGGTCCCCGATGTAGCGCACCTGCGGTGAAGAGGCAGTAGGATATGATGTTGGTACAGTAAGGTCATCGCACTTGCGGTCTAAAAAGTAGCGCACCCGCGGTCGATTATTCTGAATTTATGAATGTGGTGCCGTGGGGTGAGCGTACCCGCGGTGAATGAGCGCACCCGCGGTCGCTGTTTCTGAATTCTTGGGATGAGCCCCGTGAGCTCAGCGCACCCGCGGTAAGAAATGAGCGCACCTGCGGTCTTGCGTGTTGAACAAAGAATGAAACATGTGTCCCTTCTCATGCATACTTAATGTGTTGTCTCTCATTCTTTACCATTTCCAGCAGGCAGACCGAGAGAGATAATCTTGGCAAGTTCATGATTCCTTGCATCTTAGAAATTAGATTGTGCAACATTCAACCAACCGAATTTAATTCCGAGTTCAGATTTGTGTTCCTTGCATCATAAGCTTCAAAAGGATGTAAGTATTATTCATTTCCAGCATGTTTTGGGATTTATATGTTGGAGGAATTGTAATTTTATTAGAGATTTATGTTCTTGAGTAGCTAGAGATCATAACGCCGTAAACGGATCGATTATCGGATGTCGTATGCAATTTGTATGATTTTCCGGCATATATTGAGTTGAGATGGTGCAGAATTCAGTCTTATGGATTGATATTGATAAGAATTATGAGTATTGTTACTGAGTATTGATATTTGAGTTGATCGGTATCGAAAGATTACGTCGTTATGTCGTCGAAAGTTATTGAAATTGCATATTGATCTATTTGCATATCCTACTTGGAGTTGAAGATTGATATGGTGCATTTATACATGTTATTCAGATTAGGATTGACAGATTTTATATCCCGACTTCGAGACTTCGATTGATTCCAACAAAAAGAAAGGTATAATTAATGTGAATTCGGGAAGATACAACTCGAATTAGATTTGATTTGAGTTTCCCAAAATCACATACTAGATTGTTGTTTATATCTTGTTATGTTTATGCCTTGTTTATAGATTTATATTGAAGCATTAAGATAGGAGAGTCATTGGCAGAATTGCCAAATTTCTAGATGTTCGGTGGTATCGACGCATAGGAGCAGATTGATTCCGATTGTAGACATTCGATACAGACAGGACCGAAGTCTAGGAATAAGACGTACCGTCACCCCGATTGGGAGGGTAGGTGGCAGACTGTGACGTCTTATTCACACCGGGATCCCTAGAGTTATAGTCGAGTCGAGTCAAGATATGAGTTGATTTCAGTTGAATGCTTATCTTGATTTTTTTTCCTAGATTGTGGAACATATGGTTATTGCTTTTATTCATGATAGTATGCTTCATGATTATGTTGTGTATATGCATGTATACATGTACTTGGATTTGTTCTCACCGGAGTTTCCGGCTGTTGTTGTGTCTGTATGTGTGCATAACGACAGGTGGGACAGGATCTGGGTCGCGACAGAGATGAGAGATCGAGATAGCGTGGAGATTACAGACGTAGAAAAAGATTACTGGTGGTTTCTTACTAGACATGTACTACATGTGGTTTGTAGTTGGTATTGAACACTAGTTTGTATATATGAAATGAAACAAGACATGGATTTATGTTGTTGAAATAAAATAGATAAAGACCTTGTGCATGTTTATATACATTTGTTTATGATATTGTTAAAAGAAATTTTTTTTTTTGACCCACATTTTCGAACAAAGATCCAATTAATTCCAAAGAGAATTGAGTTAGAGCCCGGGTCCCCACACCATGCTTGTCTGTAGTGCCAAAGATAAGAATCCCTTGATGACTGATGTGACTTTCTATGGAGTGATTGAAGAAATATGGGAGTTGGACTATCATCAATTTCAAGTTCCTCTTTTCAAGTGTACGTGGGTTGCAAATGACAAAAGAGTAATCAACAATGATGAATGTGGATTCACCTTGGTCAATATGAACAAAATAGGGCACAAGAATGACTCATTTGTCCTTGCAAGTCAAGTCAATCAAGTCTTTTATATTGATGACCATTACAAAAAAGGTGGTCAATTGTACTCCCTGTGCCAAATCGATGTTATGAGGGAGATGATGATGGTTGGACTAGTATTCCTGATTCTCGACCAATTGATGATGTTGATACTCATTGTATTCTGGCTCATGAAAGTTACTTTAGATCAGAAACTGATGGTGGCTGGGAAACGAACAAGAAAAAATGATGTCTTTCACTTTTATGTCATGTTTTTTGTTATGCTATAAACATAACCTCATTGCTATTATTTATGTCATGTTTATTATTTATGTCAGGTTTCTACAAGTCATGTTTATTATTTATGTTATTATTGTTTCTGTTATTATTTATGTCATGTTTATACATGTCTTATTAGAATTATTGTTTATGTTATTTTAATGGTTAATGTTATTGTGTAGGTTTTAACATTGGTTTCATTCATGTAAATATGTAGAAAAAGGCTCAATGGGTAGTAAAAAAAGGAAACAAATGCTACAGTTGAGATGATACAAGGAGTACATGATGATAAGCTAAATGAAGTTACTAATGCAGAGCACCCTATACTTACTGATGGAGAAGAACATCCTGTAGATGTGCAGAGGAATAAGCGAGGCCCTACGTTGATGGGTAAACTAATTGCTACTGCCAGATGGGGAAAAAAGCAAAGATTGATTATGATGAGATGGGGCGGCCAGCATACAATGCAAATGGAAGGGCTTTACAATCATACATTGGTTCTATTGCTAGAGCCATGGTGCCAATCAGTATAAAGTCATGGCCTGAAGTTCCAGAAAACATAAAACAAAAACTGTGGGAAGAGATTTCGGTAAGTACAAGCTTCAATTTGAATTTACAGTCATACTTGCACCTCTAACTAATCTGTTTTTGTTGCAGAATGTCTTTGAACTAGAGCCAGAAAGTGAGTATGCTGTGATGAATTCAGCATCTCAGAAGTGGCGAGATTTCAAAAACAAATTGACTAGTAGATTTGTTTGGCCGGACAAAGATAATCCTGAAAAGTTGATTTCTCCACCAAGTCAGTATCAACTCCCACTAGCGGATTGGAAAGCATTTGTGGATGCGAGACTGGATCCATCATGGGAGGTACTTTAATAATTGATATGTTTCCTCACGAATTTATTAAATTCAATACTTAACTGAGCCAACATAATGATGTAGGTTACTCATGAAAAACAAAAACAACAGACCATGCATTGTAAATATCACCATAGAATGTCTCGCAAGGGTTACATCGGCTTGGAGGCTGAACTGGTAAGAAACAGAGCAATATATTTGTAATTTTTAGCATGTTCTTCATGTTATTAAACATATGAGTTTTGAAATTGTAGCGGAACAAAAAATTGGTTGCTGAAGATGAGGAAGTTGATAGATCTGTGCTTTGGCATAAAGCTCGAGAAGACAAATCTGGCAACATAACATGTTCGGAAACATCAGAAGTAGCTGAAAAAATTGTAAATGTTTAGTTTTATTCAATCGCCATATTGCCTAGATAAATAACAATGTAGTTTGTGAATTGATTTGTCATGTCTCCAATTGTAGGATGAATTTTTGGAAAAGAAAGGCAAATGAGAGTTCAAATCTTCTGGAATGAATGACGTGTTAACCGCTGCCTTAGGAAGCCAAGAACACTATGGAAGGGTTCGAGGTGTGGGAGGTTTCGTAAAACCACAAGTATACTTTAAAACTCCAAGAAAGAATAGAGAAACAATCTCAAAAGCTGTGATTGAAAATGTAAAAGCACAATCGGAGGAGACTAAAAGTTTGAAAGATGAATTGGAGATGCTGAGGTCTCAACTTGCTGCTGTGATTCCATTAATCAATGATCGATCTTCTGAGACTGTACCATCAAACAAGTTCTCAGGTGTGAAAGACTCAAAATCGTCAGATGATGTGGAAGAAGTTTATGATTGCGGCACTTCAAATACGAAGGTTGTATGTCTCTGAATTTTGATGTCAATTAAATTCTATTCACCTCCATATAAAAATATATGATGTCTTTTTGTTCTTGAAAGGGGAAAAAATGTCACCTGGCTGTAAAAGAACGCGAAAACGTGGTGGCTTATGGCACATAATATCAGAAGGAGGTTCAAATGTTATGATTCACCATGTTCCACTTGGGGAAGAGAACTTCAAGGTATCTATTGATGTTGTCTTAGATGAAAAAGCACAGCTTCCGATCCCAATTAAGTTTGGACCAACAATCATCAATGATGTTGTTGGAGTCATTGTTGGTTGGCCTAAAGAGTTGGTTATTTTTCCAACGACAAAGGTACTTTAGGTTTTCATTTGACTTTGTGTTTGCAACTGTCAGATATGTTGCTCGAACAATATTTTATTTTAAAATACTTGTATGAATAATATTTTAAATTGTAGAGGAAGGGGAAACCTCAATCATTTGCGCTTGCGGATGTTCCTGGTCAGCGCGACAATTTCAAAGAAATTGAGAAAACATTACCCATGTCGTGCAAGTATATCTACTCTCATGTTGTTAGATTGCTGAATGAATCGGATACCATATACATTGAGTTTGAGGACGCTATGTTTGGACGTCCTAAAAGCATATGGTTGCTAAGAGAAGATATCTTACGTTTTATGGAGATGAGGGAGATTAGGTGCCAGACAAATTTTAGTTTACAAGGGGTATATGTCTAACTTACAATATTTGTGCATTTAAATAATATTTTTTGTGGTACTTTTTCATATTTTGAAAATTTTCTAAACGATATATTTGTGCATCTATATCATGCAGTCACCTCTACAAAGATTTGAAGAAAAAAGACAAGGCTGATTATTTTTCGTTTGTGGATCTGTCCGATTGGCACAGATGGCCGTGACTTATCACAACATAATTGCTGACCAGTTGGAAGCAGTGTGTAGAGATAGCATCTGCCTCATCCCATACAACACTGGGTAAGAATTTAGTTATTTATAGATTTCTACTTCATGATAATCAATGCTGTAATTTCATTTTTCAGGTACCATTGGATCTTGACAATCGTCGACGAAGATAAGAATATGATATATATATTGGATTCTACGTCTAACAGGAACAGAGATGATACATGGAAAACTTATGTGACAAAGTAGGTAGTAGCTTATGTTGATTTTGAATACATTAACTTATAAATATGCAAAAAAATAACTTCTTACTTTTTAAAATGTAGTGGGGTGAAGATGTACAATGCCTCGAAGGGTATTTCTAAAGGGCCAGGTTTTAAAATATTGACGGTATGTATCGTACTTATTTATGAATACATGAATTGGTAGTGGTTATTAATTAGATTGTGATTGTTGCATTAACTTTTCAATTTCATTATAAGGTAATCTGAAACAAAGTGGTTCGGTTGAATGTGGATATTGTGTCATGAGGTACATGAAAGAGATAGTCGATTGCGATGATCCACAGTTAAGGAAGATGGTGAGTTTCTTCTTGGGATAAATTTGTTGATTGATTGAGATGAATTGTTGCCATTAAGATATATTTTATTGTTGAGATAATGTGTTGCCATTGGGATATATTTTATTGTTGAGATAATTGCTTGAGATGAATTGTTGTCATTGTGATATATTTTATATTAGTGATAAAAAAGGAAATTTTGTTCCTGATTTTCATATCTTCTGTGTTGTAATCTTAAGCTTTTGTGTTTATTTTGTTTATTGCTAATATATGTTTTGGTTAAAATACTTTCTTTTCATTTGTTTTATTTGGTGGGTTGTTGGTTTTATCAAGAATTTTGAAGCCCAGAAATCATATACGGGAGTATGATTCTGGACTGTAAGTGTTGTCTTTTTTTCAAGATTCTTGTGTCATTTCTAAGTGGCACAAATTCTATCTGTTTTTACTTTTAAGTAGATTTTGCTTCTTGAAACAAGAAGTTGGGTTGCTTCAGATTTTGTTGGAGTTTAAGGTGATCTGATTTTGTCTTTTCCTGTTTTTTTGGTCTATATCTGTCCTCATGCAAATATAAATGTAACTAACCATCTTGAAGGTGTAGGTTCCATTGTAATAACTATGCTGGAAAAAAATTTATTAAGGTTTCGAAGTGCCTAATTTGATTAATGTTGGTGTAGAATAAAACAATACAGCTGTCGTTTGGGTGGAAAATTTATGCTGCTGCATCTTATACTACCATCATAGACAGATTGAGAAAATAATAATTTTTTTGTGCAGTTTACTTGAAATGTATCTTCAAATAATTTTTTTTCGTTGTGGGAAATTGATTTCTTGGTTTTTAGTAAATCAATTGGCTTTTAATGCACTTAGTTTATTGTTGTTTTGTTTCTTCGCATTACTGCTAATGAATTTTTTTTATGCTTTCCAGTTGTTGCTTGAGTAGTTCATTTATCGATGTTGATTGAATGAGCTTCAGTACTTCTGTCTTTTGACAATTTTCCTTCTGATTTCTGTAATATGTTTTTTCGTGAGCTGCATTATTCTTTTCCAATCTCTTTCTTGCGTTGGCTTCAACAGAGATTAGGATCTCTGGTTTAGTAAGTGCAATTGTCTTCATGCAATTGGGGTAATCTGTAATGGATGTAGAATAGATGGAAACAACAGGCGCTATCTCAGCTTGGAGAGTGGTGACATGTTATGAATTTTTATCCGGTGTTATTTCAAGATGGAAATGAAATAAGTTCGTACTTTCAAATGAAACATGCCTCTACCAGTACTGATATATTTTATATCTGTCAATTTTTATTTGAAATAGAAGAATTTATGTATTTTATTTTTCAAATTTCAGTTTGCAGGATGTATCAAGAACCAATATTAAACTCAATCTCAATATGACGATGTCAGAAGTGAATGGAGTGAATTTGTTTACTCCTATGTAGGTGCTTAAATAGATGGTGTATGTTGGGATAAATATTTTGTTTGTCATTGTGGATTTTTGGATATACTTTTGGTTTTGTGGATACATTTTTGGGTTATTTGTGGATTGATGAATATGTAATTGTGAATTCGTGGATATTCATTATTTTTAGATGGATAATTTATGAATTTAATTATATTAGTGTATTAAGTCATATATTGCGAAGTCTTTTTTTAACAATTACTTCATCAAAATAAAAAATAATGAAGTGTAACAGGTAAATTACTTCGTTGTTATTTGCAAATTGTGAAGTAACATAATATTAAATACTTCGTCAATAAAAAATCAGACGAAGTGATAGAATTAATTTACTTCAACATTGTTCTGTAAAAACAAAGTTGTTTTGCGCAATTACTTCACCAAAATACAAATTATTGAAGTCTTTCGAACCACTTACTTCGTCACTAAATGTAAATTGTGAAGTAACATAACATAAAATACTTTAACAAATAGGATAAATGATGAAGTTATAGATTATATTTACTTCAACAAATAGGATAAATTGTGAAGTTGTTTGTGTCTATTACCTCACCAAAATACATAACTACGAAGTCTTTCAGACAAATTACTTCGTCACTCAATGTAAATTGTGAAGTAAAATATTATAAACTACTTCGCTAAATAATAATTAAGACGAAGTTATATATAATATATTACTTCATTACTTACAATAATCGATGAAGTAAAACACATTTCTTACATCGGCACCGGTCCAATTCTGGACCGGTTTTCCTTCGAAAACCGGCCAAAGACTTCAGTATTTTCAATCATACAACTTCGATTATTATGCGAAGTAAAAGGTACATCTATTACTTCACGTTCATATACTTCGACAATTAACTACCTTATTACTTTATTGAATACGCGAAGTAAAAAACGATTTTTCTACTAGTGTCTTTTTATTGAAACGATTATTTATGGTGGTTTCTTTTGTTTTACTTTAAGTTAAACAATATTACATAAACCAAGAATAAATTCTTGAGCCTTGACAAAATTTATAATTTGTAAACTTCATTCTTGCATTTGGTAATTTATAAATTAATAAATTTAAACTAAAATAATCTCTCTGTGGATTGATCTCGTACTTACGAAATATATTACTTACAGACAACCTACACTTGGGTGAATTATAATTTAAATTGTATCAAGTTTTTGGCGGCGTTGCCGTGGAGGTTAAAATTAAGTTTATATTTGTTATTTATGTTTTATTTATAAGTATTGTGTTGTTTTTACTTGTATGAGTATTTGGAGTCGTAAAAAAAAGTTGTAGACTTATTCGAGTATCTGAAAAATTATTTAAACATGGATGATAATTCAAAATAATCAAGATAATAATGATGATGATGATGATGATCATAATAATAATAATAAAAACAATAATAATAATAATAATCATCATCATCATAATCAAGAACATGATCAATTAAGAACACTTAAGCATCATATGAACCCTATTAGAACTAGTGCCCCATCTTGTTTAGTTTTTCCTCCTGATGCATCTAATTTCAACTTTAAACCTCAAATTAATCAACTTTTACCAAATTTTCATTGCTTTGATTTTGAAAATTCATATTTACATCTAAGAGAATTTGAGAAAGTTTGTAACACTTATAATGATCAAAATTGCATCATGGATATAGTTCAATTAAAGATTTTCTCTTTTTCTTTAAAAGATAAAGCTAAAACATGGCTACAAAATTTAAGATCAAGTTCAATAAGAACATGGGAAGAAAAGCAACAACAATTTCTCAAAAAAAATTTCCCTCCCCATAGAACAAACCCTTTTAAAAGAAAAAATTACTACTTTTTTCCCAAAAACAAGGAGAAACACATCATGGTTTTGAAATATGGAGAATCGTTTCTCACTTTTATGAAGGTCTAATACGTAAAGATATGCAAATGATACAATTCATTGGTAATGGACTTTTGAAGATAAAAAACCCAAATGAAGCTCTGGAGTATTTGGATTCATTAGCAAAAAATGCTCAAAATTGGGATAATATAGGTAAAAAGAACCACCAACAACTAAAATCAATAATTTAACAAATACGGGTGATATCTATAATCTTAAAGATGATATAGATTGTGAAAGCCCTCGAACTACTTGCTTGAAAATTTGCGGAAAATTAAAAATTTTTTTTTTTTTTTAAAAGAACTTAAATGGCCTCATTCATAAAATCACTGGTGAATCAAGTTCAATATTTCAAAATATTGCAGCGGAAGAAAATCAAAGTTTTGCCAATAACAACGATTTAAAAATATCCAACAACTGATAAAAATTGTTTGCGAAGAAAATAACAACTGCTGCTCTGAGGTCCTCGGGTGCCACTACTGCCGACCCAAGCTGGCTCACTGGTCCCCGCCCTCGGCCCTGGCCTCATCAGTACCTACAACAATCAAGTCTAGTGAGCCTAAAGACTCAGCATGCATAAATCGCAGGTAACGAGTAAAAATCTGAATTTAAAATATGCATGAGTTAACATATCCTGTCCTGAGGCATACTGAAAATAATCTGTACTGAGCAATTATAATACGTGCATAACTGAACTGGAAATCACTGTAAAAATATTTGCTCCTTGGAGCCTGTACTGAAATAACTGATAAAATTTTCTGTTGAGATTATGTTTTACGCCTGTGGCCACTGCACTAAGCTGAACTGATCGGTAACTGGCTACCGGGGAGGCTGAAACTGATCTGAGCTGGCCGGTCACTGGCGACCGGGTGGTACCATACTGAACTGATCGGTCACTGGCGACCGTATAAAATAACACTCCCACATAGTGAATGAACCACAAGCCATATCGCATAAATCTCAAAAATAATCATTTTCTGTTTAATGCACGTAAAATAATTAACTGGCGTAATGAAAATGTCCCGTAATTTTACCAACTGGATTGAATTGGATCGTTCCCAGGCTCGCTGCAACCTAACTGTGCCATGAAAAATATGCAAATGCTTAAACATGACCAACTATGCAATTTACGTTCAAAAGATGCGACTATGACGCCTAATGACTTCGCATTTAATCATGACTCCGAGCCAACCTGAACCGACACTGAACCGACGTATAGTCATGATTAAAATACGCTGAAAAATCATAAAATAATGCTCCTAAAATGATAGGGTCGAAATCTAGGTGAAATGGAGGCCAAAACACGAAACGCTCTTTCGAGAGTCAATTTGGCACATTGCACCGTAAATTCTCGTACGACCTCAAAAATGATCCAAATGACGAACGGTCAAAAACATGACCTCCCCAACTCAATGAGGCATTGTCCAGTCCAAGGCCATGGGCTAAAAGCCAACCAAGAACTCAAACGACGCTTCTGAACAGCAGCATACTTGCTGTCAAAAAAAATACAGCAGCTGCGCACTACAAGACTTGCATTGGTTTCGAGACTATCGGCCATTAGGGGCGTGAACCACCGACCAGAGACTCTTACCAACATCCCAAGGAATGATTTGAACCATGGCTAAGGGCCCTAGGCCAGCCACAATCCGCATCACACCAAATCTTAACCGAAGGGTCCAACCGAGAGCAACGTGCATGCGTGTGTAGTGTTTATGCTATGATCGATGTCTTGCGTCGTTCCAGTGGCCATTTGATTGACCATGGCACGATCTAGACATCTAGGAGCATGATATGAACCGTGGCTAAGGGCCATAGGCCAACCAAGATCCACACCAAGCCACAAAAGAAACGAACCATATGCTGAAAAATGGAAGGGCCGAATGGGGAAAGGGGCTGTTCTTGTTGATTATTTAAAAACCGATGAGCCATGGACCAAGCCACCAAAAGGGCGACTTAGTCACGTCTTAGACATGCTAGGGAAGTGATCCAACCATGGCTAAAGGCCCTTGGGGCAGCCAAGATCAGATCCACAACCCTTGACACAAAACTGAAATTTCGAATCACATTTCTGCACTTATGGGGAACTTGCTGTCATTCTGAATTTCCAGCAAGCATGGGGCTGGTTTGAATGGACCAACATGGTCCTAATGCATCCTACTACATGTATACAAGCCGCCTTGGGAGCCTGGAGTCGATCCAATACCTGAAACCATCAAAACTCAGAAAAACGTGAAGCTTGTCAAGGGAAGGGCCGAAATTCTGCATGTGTGTTCCAAAATATTTTGACATGTATCTCGGTTTTTGCTTGCTAAAACATGATCATGTACTGAAAAATAAATGATAATATGACTTGATTGAGGTTTGAAAGAAATCTAGACATGCCTGGTTTCGTTTTGAAAGAAAACGAACGAAACAACGACGACGCGGCACGGAGGAGGTGGAGCGCTTCTCTTGCTCTTTCTAGTTCTCGATTTTTTTTCTTGCCTTCCCTCTAGCTAAGACTCACGATTTTTACACTGAAAATGGATCTGAATGGTGAGGTATTTCGGTGGAGAGGGAGAGGGATTGAGTGGTTATGAAGGTGAGGAGAAGGGTGCACAAAAATAGGATCATATCAAGACCAAGTCCACTCCCCTTTTGAATTTGAATTTTGAATTGATATCAAATGAGTTGGTGGATGCTTCTAGGAGGTGGTGGCCGAAATTTGCTTATTTTCTAGTCTAGGATATGTCCATTAATTAATTAAATTGTGCTCCCAAAAATCCTAGAATTATCCTACAACTTACATGCAAAGAAATGGTCAAAAGGTTGATGAGTTGGCAATTAAATTGTCTAGCAACTATGGGGGCCGAAAATTGCAATAAAATGAAGGGGAAATATTGTTATCTAGTCAACTAATAATCCTTGAAAGCCTTACTAATCCTTTAATTAATTTAGTGAGCTAACCCATTAATTTAATAACTTAAATGAGTTCATTTCTTAATCACCTCAAATAATTAAATTAAAATCCTCAACTAACTTAAATAATTCCTTAAACTTCTTTTTAACTTAAATGAACTTAGTTACTAGCTAAATTAACTTCTGGAAATATTTCTCAAATCTTAAATTCTATCTCAAAACTCCAACTCCAGTCCGGCCTCACTGAAATAACTGAAATGCTAAAAATCAAACTGCTGAACTGAAATAATAAATAATTAACTTCAAACAAATGCATTTAAAATAATCATGCAATGAAGTCAATTAAATTTAAAAATCTAGAATTATGCATGGCTTATACGTCTACTGATTTACGGGTTCTACAATCCTTCCCCCCTTAAATAAATTTCGTCCTCGAAATAAGAACTCACCGAATAACTCAGGGTATCGACTTCTCATCTCCGGCTCAGACTCCCACGTAGCTTCCTCCTCTGAATGGTTGAGCCATTTGACTTTGACTCGCTTAACCAACTTGTTCCGAAGTTTCTTCTCCTGTCTGTCTAGGATCTGCACGGGTCTCTCCTCATAAGATAAGTTCGGAGTAAGCTGCAACGGCTCGAAATTCAGCACATGGGAAGGATTTGCCATATACTTCCTCAGCATGGAAACGTGAAAGACATTGTGTACTCCGGCCAGATTTGGCGGAAGAGCCACACGATACGCTAGCGTCCCAACTCTGTCGAGGATCTCAAACGGTCCAATGAATCTCGGACTGAGCTTCCCTTTCTTGCCAAATCTCATGACACCCTTCATAGGTGCCACTTTCACGAAGACATGATCGCCCACTGCAAACTCTAACTCTCTCCTCCGCTGATCGGCATAACTCTTCTGTCGGCTCTGAGCAGTCCTCATCCTATCACGGATCTTGACTACTACATCTGCTGCCTGCTGAACAATCTCTGGACCCAACTCTGCTCTCTCTCCTACTTCATCCCAATGAACAGGAGATCTACACTTGCGACCATACAGTGCTTCATACGGAGCCATACCTATAGACGACTGGAAACTGTTGTTATAGGTGAACTCTACCAATGGTAAGTTCGACTCCCAACTCCCAGAGAAATCAATGACGCAAGCACGGAGAAGATCCTCTAAGATCTGAATAACTCGCTCCGACTGCCCATCCGTCTGCGGATGGAAAGCTGTGCTAAACAGCAACTTCGTACCCAAAGTCGAATGCAAACTCTTCCAAAACGAGGAAGTGAATCTGGGATCTCTGTCGGATACGATAGAAACTGGAATACCGTGGAGTCGGACTATCTCTCGGATATACAGCTCTGCATACTGAACCATGGTGAAAGTCGTCTTAATAGGCAAGAAGTGCGCTGATTTGGTAAGACGATCTACAATCACCCAGATAGCATTCGATCCTCTGGCTGACCTCGGCAATCCGGTCACAAAGTCCATGGTAATGTTCTCCCACTTCCACTCGGGAATAGGAAGAGGCTTGAGCAAACCTGCTGGTCTCTGATGCTCGGCCTTCACTAACTGGCAAGTCAGGCACTCGGATACAAAACGCCTGATGTCCTTCTTCATTCCTGGCCACCAATACAATAGCTGCAGATCTTTGTACATCTTCGTACTCCCAGGGTGAATGGAGTACGGGGACGTATGGGCCTCTGATAAGATGTCTGCTCGGATAGAATCACTGCTAGGAACCCATATCCTATCTCGGTATCTCACAATACCGTCGCTGACTGAATACAAAACACTGCCCTTAGCTTCATCTCTCTTCTTCCACTGTGCCAACTGCTCATCTGCTGCCTGACCGCTGCGAATACGGTCAATAAGAGAGGACTGGATAGTCAAGGTAGATAAACGAGGAACTCTACCTCGAGGGTAAGTCTCAAGATCAAACCTCTGCATCTCGATCTGAAGAGGTTTCTGAATCGTCAAATGAGCCATCACTGCGACTTTCCTGCTCAAAGCATCCGCAACTACATTAGCTTTACCCGGGTGGTAGCTAATGTCACAATCGTAGTCTTTCACAAGCTCCAACCAACGTCTCTGACGCATGTTCAGCTCCTTCTGCGTAAAGAAATACTTGAGGCTCTTATGGTCGGTAAAGATCTGGCACTTCTCTCCATACAGATAGTGCCTCCAAATCTTCAAAGCAAAAACTACGGCCGCTAACTCCAGATCATGGGTGGGGTAGTTCTTCTCGTGGATTTTCAGCTGTCGAGAAGCATACGCTATCACTCTCCCATGCTGCATCAAAACTGCACCTAAACCAAGCTTCGAAGCATCGGTATAAAGGACAAACTCGCCGGATCCTGACGGTACAGCCAAAACGGGTGCTGAGATAAGAGCTTGCTTCAAAGTATCGAAGCTCTTCTGACACTCCTCGCTCCACACAAACTTTACATTTTTCTTGGTCAGTGCTGTGAGTGGAACGGCAATGGAGGAGAATCCCTGGATGAATTTCCTGTAATATCCTGCTAGCCCAAGAAAACTGCGGATCTCTGATGCATTCTGAGGCACAACCCAATCTCTGACTGCTGCAACTTTCGCCGGGTCTACCTCAATGCCACTGCTAGAAACAATGTGGCCCAAGAACGCCACCTTCTCTAACCAGAATTCGCACTTACTGAACTTTGCGAATAGTTTATGTTTCTGCAATGTCTGCAACACTATGGTCAGATGCCTGCTGTGCTCCTCCCGATTCTTGGAGTAGACGAGAATGTCATCTATGAACACTATCACAAACTGGTCGAGGTACGGCTGAAATACGCGATTCATTAGATCCATGAAGATTGCTGGCGCATTCGTCAGACCGAACGGCATCACTAGGAACTCGTAGTGACCATAACGAGTCCTGAAAGCTGTCTTCGAGACATCAGCATCTCTCACCCTCAACTGGTGATAACCGGAACGCAGATCTATCTTGGAGAAAATCGAAGCTCCCTGCAACTGGTCAAACAGATCCTCAATCCTCGGCAGTGGGTATTTATTCTTCACTGTAACCCTGTTCAACTCCCGGTAGTCAATGCAAAGCCTCATCGAGCCATCCTTCTTTTTCACGAATAAGACCGGCGCGCCCCATGGAGAAAAGCTCGGGCGAATGAACTCCTTGTCAAGAAGTTCCTGAATCTGCTTCTTAAGCTCTGCCATCTCTGTCGGTGCTAGACGGTACGGTGCTTTGGATATCGGAGCCGTTCCTGGCATAAGCTCAACGGAAAACTCCACCTCTCTCTCTGGTGGCATACCAGAGACGTCTTCGGGAAAAACGTCTAAGAAATCTCTAACAATCGGAACATCTGAGGCTGACTGGCTGGGTTCCTCGGGGACAGATAAAAAGGTTGCTAGAAATGCCCGACACCCTCTATGCATGAGCTTCCTAGCCTGAACATAAGGAATAATGCGCGGTAAGGAAAAGTACCTGTCCGGCTCAAATAAGAACTGCTCCATTCCAGGCGGTCGGACAAGAACGGATCTCCGCTGGAAGTCTATCAACACTCTGTTCCTCAATAGCCAGTCCATCCCTAGGATGATGTCAAATTCCGGCATCGGTAGCACAATCAGATCCGCATAAACAAGATTACCGTGCAACTCAAGGTCTATATCTCGGATAACATTGGTAGCTGCCATCTCTTCTCCTGACGGCAACACTACTGAAAAGGCTGTATCTAGCCCAATGGTCTGGATCTTGAGAAAGTTTGCAAAGACCTCCGAAATAAATGAGTGAGTGGCCCCTGAATCTATCAAGGCCTTGGTAGCGGAACCAGATACAAAAATTCTCCCTGAAAGAGCGGAGCTCTAAGTTGAATCCCACTACAAGATCTAAACTTATAGACATGCAAAGGTCTAGGTTCCTCTAGCTTAATTTCCCCGAAATAAATCTGAGTAGAGCATGCAATCCTATAACAGTTCTAAGTTCAAAATCTAAATCCCGATTCCCAAAACGCGGAAATTCGAAGAATAACTTAAAGTTTAAAGGTACCTGTCAACAACATAGTCTCCGGGTTGGCTTCCGCGGCATGGAGAGCAAAGACTCTGCCTTGGGTAGGCAGATTCCTCTGAGGGCACTGCAGCAACATGTGGTCTGGACTGCCACACTTAAAACACTTTCCTGAGCCAGCCATACATGCTCCAGGATGGCGACGTGAGCACCTGGGACAGACTGGGTGCTCCTGAGTCCTCGGGGCTGGGCGTCCCCGCTGCTGCTGCTGCTGCTGCTGCTGGCCTCTGTTCCTGGGCGGTCCATGAAAAGACCTCTTATTGTGCTGCTGATGCTGAAGAGGAGGATGGCGGTGCGGTGCCTGGACTGGGCGCTTGCCCTGGCGATCCCTCTCGATATCCCGCAGATCCTGCTCTGCGGCTAAGGCCTTGGAGACGGCAATCTCATAAGTAGCAGGGTCAGATACCCTAACATCCCGGCGCAAGATCGGCCGTAAACCCACCAGGAAGTGCATCAGCTTGGCTTTGGCATCATTCGCTATCAGGGGCACAAAGTGACAGCCCCTCTCGAACTTACGGATAAACTCCGTAACCGACATATCCCCCTGTCTCAGACTCATGAACTCGGTGGTCAGCCTGGTGCGAACCTCCTCAGCAAAATACTTGGAGTAGAAAACCTCCGTAAAGCGGGTCCAAGAAAGTGTAGCCAATGTCAGGGCTACCGAAGCTCCTTCCCACCATAAGCGGGCGTCTCCAGTGAACAAGTAGGTGGCACATCGGACTCGGTCTGCGTCCCCCAGCTCCATAAAATCGAAGATAACCTCGAGGGATTTGATCCATCCCTCGGCAACCATGGGGTCAGATGCCCCAGAGAATTCCTTCGGGCGCATCTTCATGAATCGCTCATACACTGCCTCGGGCCCTGTCGGCCTGGCTGCGGCTGCGGCTACGGCTGCGGCATTGCCCCCCGCAAACTGTGCGAAGAACTGTGCCATCCCAGCTAACATCTGGGCACTCATGTCCTGTAGGGGCGGTGGAGGAGGTGGTAGGTCTCCCTCCGGTCTATGCTCCTCTCTGTCCTCTCGGCGAGGCTCCACCTCTCTGTTGCGCTCTAAAATGCGTCTAGGGGGCATACTGTTCCAACATAACCCATACGTAACTAACATGCATAATTCCATAATTTATTTTAAATGAACTCTGAAATACTGAAAATCTGGAAGCATGCTGACAAAATAATTCATGCTATAACTGAAATGCTGAACAAAATGCTGAACTGAAAAACTTACAGACCAAAGGCGTGGCTTCGTGAGCTTCTCGCGGTCAGTAGTAGTGAAACCCTATACAGAACCACCGCTCTGATACCAACTGTGAAAGCCCTCGAACTACTTGCTTGAAAATTTGCGGAAAATTAAAATTTTTTTTTTTTTTTAAAAGAACTTAAATGGCCTCATTCATAAAATCACTGGTGAATCAAGTTCAATATTTCAAAATATTGCAGCGGAAGAAAATCAAAGTTTTGCCAATAACAACGATTTAAAAATATCCAACAACTGATAAAAATTGTTTGCGAAGAAAATAACAACTGCTGCTCTGAGGTCCTCGGGTGCCACTACTGCCGACCCAAGCTGGCTCACTGGTCCCCGCCCTCGGCCCTGGCCTCATCAGTACCTACAACAATCAAGTCTAGTGAGCCTAAAGACTCAGCATGCATAAATCGCAGGTAACGAGTAAAAATCTGAATTTAAAATATGCATGAGTTAACATATCCTGTCCTGAGGCATACTGAAAATAATCTGTACTGAGCAATTATAATACGTGCATAACTGAACTGGAAATCACTGTAAAAATATTTGCTCCTTGGAGCCTGTACTGAAATAACTGATAAAATTTTCTGTTGAGATTATGTTTTACGCCTGTGGCCACTGCACTAAGCTGAACTGATCGGTAACTGGCTACCGGGGAGGCTGAAACTGATCTGAGCTGGCCGGTCACTGGCGACCGGGTGGTACCATACTGAACTGATCGGTCACTGGCGACCGTATAAAATAACACTCCCACATAGTGAATGAACCACAAGCCATATCGCATAAATCTCAAAAATAATCATTTTCTGTTTAATGCACGTAAAATAATTAACTGGCGTAATGAAAATGTCCCGTAATTTTACCAACTGGATTGAATTGGATCGTTCCCAGGCTCGCTGCAACCTAACTGTGCCATGAAAAATATGCAAATGCTTAAACATGACCAACTATGCAATTTACGTTCAAAAGATGCGACTATGACGCCTAATGACTTCGCATTTAATCATGACTCCGAGCCAACCTGAACCGACACTGAACCGACGTATAGTCATGATTAAAATACGCTGAAAAATCATAAAATAATGCTCCTAAAATGATAGGGTCGAAATCTAGGTGAAATGGAGGCCAAAACACGAAACGCTCTTTCGAGAGTCAATTTGGCACATTGCACCGTAAATTCTCGTACGACCTCAAAAATGATCCAAATGACGAACGGTCAAAAACATGACCTCCCCAACTCAATGAGGCATTGTCCAGTCCAAGGCCATGGGCTAAAAGCCAACCAAGAACTCAAACGACACTTCTGAACAGCAGCATACTTGCTGTCAAAAAAAATACAGCAGCTGCGCACTACAAGACTTGCATTGGTTTCGAGACTATCGGCCATTAGGGGCGTGAACCACCGACCAGAGACTCTTACCAACATCCCAAGGAATGATTTGAACCATGGCTAAGGGCCCTAGGCCAGCCACAATCCGCATCACACCAAATCTTAACCGAAGGGTCCAACCGAGAGCAACGTGCATGCGTGTGTAGTGTTTATGCTATGATCGATGTCTTGCGTCGTTCCAGTGGCCATTTGATTGACCATGGCACGATCTAGACATCTAGGAGCATGATATGAACCGTGGCTAAGGGCCATAGGCCAACCAAGATCCACACCAAGCCACAAAAGAAACGAACCATATGCTGAAAAATGGAAGGGCCGAATGGGGAAAGGGGCTGTTCTTGTTGATTATTTAAAAACCGATGAGCCATGGACCAAGCCACCAAAAGGGCGACTTAGTCACGTCTTAGACATGCTAGGGAAGTGATCCAACCATGGCTAAAGGCCCTTGGGGCAGCCAAGATCAGATCCACAACCCTTGACACAAAACTGAAATTTCGAATCACATTTCTGCACTTATGGGGAACTTGCTGTCATTCTGAATTTCCAGCAAGCAGGGGGCTGGTTTGAATGGACCAACATGGTCCTAATGCATCCTACTACATGTATACAAGCCGCCTTGGGAGCCTGGAGTCGATCCAATACCTGAAACCATCAAAACTCAGAAAAACGTGAAGCTTGTCAAGGGAAGGGCCGAAATTCTGCATGTGTGTTCCAAAATATTTTGACATGTATCTCGGTTTTTGCTTGCTAAAACATGATCATGTACTGAAAAATAAATGATAATATGACTTGATTGAGGTTTGAAAGAAATCTAGACATGCCTGGTTTCGTTTTGAAAGAAAACGAACGAAACAACGACGACGCGGCACGGAGGAGGTGGAGCGCTTCTCTTGCTCTTTCTAGTTCTCGATTTTTTTTCTTGCCTTCCCTCTAGCTAAGACTCACGATTTTTACACTGAAAATGGATCTGAATGGTGAGGTATTTCGGTGGAGAGGGAGAGGGATTGAGTGGTTATGAAGGTGAGGAGAAGGGTGCACAAAAATAGGATCATATCAAGACCAAGTCCACTCCCCTTTTGAATTTGAATTTTGAATTGATATCAAATGAGTTGGTGGATGCTTCTAGGAGGTGGTGGCCGAAATTTGCTTATTTTCTAGTCTAGGATATGTCCATTAATTAATTAAATTGTGCTCCCAAAAATCCTAGAATTATCCTACAACTTACATGCAAAGAAATGGTCAAAAGGTTGATGAGTTGGCAATTAAATTGTCTAGCAACTATGGGGGCCGAAAATTGCAATAAAATGAAGGGGAAATATTGTTATCTAGTCAACTAATAATCCTTGAAAGCCTTACTAATCCTTTAATTAATTTAGTGAGCTAACCCATTAATTTAATAACTTAAATGAGTTCATTTCTTAATCACCTCAAATAATTAAATTAAAATCCTCAACTAACTTAAATAATTCCTTAAACTTCTTTTTAACTTAAATGAACTTAGTTACTAGCTAAATTAACTTCTGGAAATATTTCTCAAATCTTAAATTCTATCTCAAAACTCCAACTCCAGTCCGGCCTCACTGAAATAACTGAAATGCTAAAAATCAAACTGCTGAACTGAAATAATAAATAATTAACTTCAAACAAATGCATTTAAAATAATCATGCAATGAAGTCAATTAAATTTAAAAATCTAGAATTATGCATGGCTTATACGTCTACTGATTTACGGGTTCTACATAGATATTCAAGCTAAACTTGTATCTTTAACAAGAAAAATTGAGTCATTAGAAATGAAAAAGAGTGGTTCAATTAAAAAGTATTCAAGAAATTGTTTGTCATATATATGTTACACATTATCATTCTACAAAAGATTGTCCAACATTACTTTCATCTAAAGAATGTCTTAAGGAACAAGGAAATTATGTTAACAATTATAGAAAACCAATATTAGATCTTTTTTCACAATCATATAATCATGGATGGAAAAATCATCCTAATTTTAGTTGGAGGGATGATAATAATGAATAACCTTCACAACGACATTTTCAAAATAACCAAAATCATCAAGTTATATTCCCTATGTTACACCTATAAGAAAAAACATTGAAGACGTAATTCATGCATTTATCCAAACGCAAGAGTATATCAATATTCAAAACATTCAATCTATGAGTGATTTGAAAGAGATTCTTGCAAAATTTGCATCTACACTTAATATATATGAAAAAAGAAAATTTTCATCTCAACCTCAACCTAATCCTAAAAATAAATATCAAGAATTAAATAATCATAAAATAAATCAAATAAAATTTGTTATTACCTTTAGAAGTGGTAAAATAGTTAATTATCCATATAGTAATGAAAACAAGAATCATTTAAATTCAAAGAATAACGATGATAATCCTGATAATTTTTAGAACGATGATACCTAAATTCTAAGATTAACATGGTGAATGATAAATCATCTGGAATAGTTAGCGAGTCTAATAAATATGCATCATTTCCCCATGCATTAACAAATCATAAAAAACAAAAAATTGATTCTGATATATATGAATTTTTTAAACAAGTAAAGATAAATATTCCATTATTAGATGTTATTAAACAAATACCTTCTTATGGAAAATTTTTAAAAGACTTATGTACTGTAAAGAGAAAATTGCATGTGAAGAAAAAAGCATTCTTGGCTGAACAAGTAAGTTTTGTTCTTTAAAATAATTCTAGTTTAAAATATAAAGATCCCGGTTGTCCAACAATTTCATGTATTATTAAATGAAAATAAAATTATAACATCTTTGTTAGATTTGGGAGCAAGTGTGAATTTACTTCCTTATTCAGTTTATGAAAAACTTAATTTAGGAGAATTAAAACTCACTTCTGTTACTCTCTTACTGGAGGATAGATCAATCAAAATACCTAGAGGTATTGGAGAAGATGTTGGTTCAAGTTGATAAATTCATATATCTTGTAGATTTTATTGTTTTGGATACACAACCAATAGAAGTACATAATGAAATTCCAATAATATTGGGAAGACCATTTCTAGCAACTTCAAATACTTTAATTAATTGTAGAAATGGAATAATGAAATTGTATTTTGGAAATATTAATCTAGAATTTAATCTGTTCAATTTATTTAAACAACCAAGTTTTAATGAAAATGGATATGATAATGAAATAGAAACAATTGTGGAAGAAAATATACAAGAAGAAAACTTAAATCAACAATCCGAAGTTTTTTCAATGGAAAGTTTTGAGTCTGAATTTTTTTTAAAGAAGATGATAATACAAAACTTGAATTAAAAGTTTTACCATTAGAATTGAAATATGTATTTCTTGGTGAAAATAAAACATTTCTGTTGTAATTTCTTCCACTCTTCTACCAAATCAAGAAGAATATGTAATTAAATTACTTAAAAAAATATAAAAATGCAATTGGATGGACTTTGAAAGATATAAAAGGTATAAATTCTTTAATTTGCACACATATAATTCACTTGGAAAAAATGCTAAAACATATCAACCACAAAGAAGGTTAAATCCACATATGAAAGAAGTTGTTAAAAATGAAGTATTAAAACCATTATATGCTGGAATTATCTATCCAATCTCATATAATAAATGGGTAAGTCCAAGCCAAGAGTGTGGGGCCCCGGGTCCGACATCTAATACTAATAATTAAAATTATAACAGACCAAATGATTGAGTAAAATACATAATTTGTGGTTCACAAATCCGCATAAACATCGTCAAAATAATTTAAAGGTCATAAATGGTTGAAATAAAAATTTTACATGCCAAAATAAAGTAGTGAACCAAAGTAATCCAAACATCATCAAATAGCTCATAAGACCCGAGAATCCCACTCTAACTCGTATCTCCTCGCCTGGAGCTGGACTCTGGCATCCAAAGCCTCGCCTCACCTACCGTCAAGCACATGAAAACAAGAGGTAGCCGACGTGCCGGTGAGTATAAACCCAGTATGATACAATCAATAACATATGAAAATTTAATTTCACATAGTTCATATAAACTCATAAAGATGCAATATAATGCAATGTATGATCAGAAGCTGTGGGCTGTCAATAAATCTTAAGATCAAGTGAATCATCTGGTCATAGGGTACCCAAGGAAAGAGAATCCCCCAGCAACGTCCACCGACTCATCCGCTCGGGATGGGGTGCTGTGTTCTACAATCCCCAGGACTATGGTGCGCCTATAGAGAGTATTCAGGCCATAGCAGCGACCTCCGCATACACTATGCCAACTCAACTATAGCCCCATACGTCCAACAAATCAATAAATCAAGGCGACCTCCGCCATATCAAATCTGAATCGATAAGTGGCTCAATATGCAATGTAATGATGCATTTCAATCTCATCAAGTCAATATCATAATTAGCTCATCTCAAAAGATCAATCATAAACAAATCACAATTAATTCATCAAGCAATCGAATTTTCAATTTAAAATAAAAATGATACTTTTACCTAGTTGTTACCAATCGTAATATACCTTTCAAATATTGTCAACAAGAGATCAAAATATATGGTTGAGAAGTCTTGAACCTCTGAATTCTACTATAACTCCAGAACTTTGATCATCTATCAAAGCAGAGTAGTTTCTGTTCAAAATTCATAATTAATTCAGTACTACTTCAAATCAAGATCCGCAAATTAGATATTCAAGAAAACTCAAATCCCAACAATTGTGTAAAGAAGGAATCCGTATCATTTCTTAACCGTAATATGGCATAAAAACATTCATTGAATCATTTTATCAAACACGTGGCGTGCGTGCTAAAGAGTTAGCTCCTTTACTTTGCCCTTGTCTTCATTTCCATTTCTTTTCAAAATATCAATACATACAATATACATAAACAATGATTTAAAGGAGCTAAAATCAATTGAATCTTCATTTATCATAAACATAGCTCATGAGATGCATTCAAAGGAAGAATCTACTTACAACCACTTGAAGATTTGATAATCTTAACACCTTGACAATAATCCTACAACACAATAACAATAATAATACCATCAATAATTATATTAACAACTTTACCTCAACACTCAAACCAAGCAACCCATTGTTTTACCTTCAATCAATAACCCAAGGAAATAAGCTTTCTTACCTTGCTTCTAAACTCTTGAGGAGAAGAACTTCAAATCTCCAAGCAAAGATTAAGGCTTCAATCAAGGATTAATGTCTTGGAAGAAATTGGATTGAAGGAGAAATGAGGAACCCTAGCTCTAAACCGATGGAGTAGGAAAAAGGGAAGAGAAAATGATGCAAATACACTTTCCAAACCATATTTATTCATTCCCAACCTCCAAACACGTTTTTGAATATGTGCTGGGCGCGGTGGCGCGTGATCCGGCGCACCTGCGCGCTTCAGCATTGGGCGCGCCATCGCGCGAGATCTGGCGCAGGGGTGCGCCGCATTCTGCCAAAAAACGCATTTTTAACTACCGAATTTGCAAAAGTGGTCAACATGAAAGTTGTAGCCCTATGTCTTGGCTTGCATCTCCAATTAGCCTCATGTCATTTGGAGGTCTGAGTAAAGAGTTATGCTCAATCTCCCAACATGTGTCAGTGCAGGAACGACGATATACACGACACACTTCGGGCCACTTTTGTCTCATCTTCCCTAATGATTTGACCAAAACTCAAAACATGAAAGTTATAGCCTTATGTCTTATCTTTTTAATGAAAGTAGCCTCACATCATTTGGATCAATATACAAAATATTACGCTAAAAAACACAACTACTGTCATATTTTTCATACCGTTTCTGCACTTCCATTACCTATTTAGCTCAAATTCAACCTTTGATTCTACCCATCCATTATCTATTCCATTCTATAACATTCATTACCATTCATACCATAACGTAAAGTCATAAACCATAACAACTACTAGCACATTTTTTTTATTTTTATTTTTTTTAAAATTCGGGCATTACAAAGTAGTACCTAAAAAGTCATGCATCACTGTTATAAAAAATGAAAAGAGAAAGTTATTACAAGCTAGAATTTCATCTAGTTGGCGTATGTGTATTGATTATAGAAAATTAAATGATGCAATTAGAAAAGATCATTTCCCAGTACCATTTTTAGATCAAATTCTAGAAAAAATAATAGGTAATTCTTATCACTGTTTTCTTTATGGGTATTCAGGATGTTATCAAATACCTATATCATTAGAAGATCAAGAAAAAACTAGTTTAACATGCCCTTTTGGAACTTTTGCTTTTAAAAGAATGTCAGTTGGTTTATGTAATGCTCTGGATACTTTTCAAAGATGCATGTTAAGTAATTTCAGTGATATGATTGAAGAATTTGTAGAAGTTTTTATGGATGATATAACTGTTTTTGGAAACTAATTTGAAAATTGTCTTAAAAACCTAAAGGAAGTATTAAAAAGATGTGAAGTAAAAAATCTTGTTTTAAATTTTAAAAAATGTCATTATAAGGTTAAATCTGAGATTTTTTTAGGACATGATATATCTGAAAAAAGAATTGAAGTTGATAAAGCCAAATTTGATGTTATTGCTAATTTAACATCACCAAAAATGGTAAAAGTAGTTCGATATTCTTGGGTCATGTAGGATTTTATAGAAGGTTTATAAAAAAATTCAGCATAATATCTAAACAAATTTAAAATATTTTAATAAAATATACACCATTTGAATGGACTCAGAAATGTGAAAATGCTTTAAAAAAATTATTAATTTTTTAATTACATCACCTATTTTACAATCTCCAGATTGGTCTTTACCATTTGAATTAATGTGTGATGCAAGTGATTATATTATAGGAGTTGTGATAGGACAAAGAAAAGAAGGAAAACCTTATACAATCTATTATGCTAGTTGAACATTAAATAGTGCCCCAAATAAATTATTCAACTATTGAAAAAGAATTACTTTTAGTAGTATTTTCATTAGATAAGTTTCGATCTTATTTAATTGGTTTTACTACTATTGTTTACACAAATCATTCTGCCGTAAAATATTTATCAAATAAACATGATGCTAAGCCAAAATTAATACGATGGATCTTACTGTTACAAGAATTTGATATTATAACTAAAGATAAAAAAGAAAAAGAAAATGTCATAGCTGATCATTTATCTAGAAAAATGATTGAATCATCTCATAATGAAATACCAATAAATGAAAATTTTCGGGATGATCAGTTGTTTTATGCTACTATTATGCCATAGTTTACTAACATTGTAAATTTTCTTGTGACAAATAAAATGTCTTCTCATTCGAATTCATAGGATAAGAACTAATTCTTGACAGAAGTTAAAAAAAAATTTATTGGGATGATCCTTACTTGTTTAAGTATTATCCTGACCAAATTTTTCGACGATGCATACCCGGCAATGAAGTAAGTAATGTTATTAAACTTTGTCATTTTGAAGCATGTGGAGGTCGTTTTTCATCCAATAAAACAGCTACAAAAATCTTACAATATAGATTTTAACAGTCATCTTAATTCAAAATGCGCATTTATTTTGCAAATCTTGTGAAAACTATCAGAAGATTGGATCAATTTCGAAACGAAACATGATGCCTTTAAACCCATTCATAATTATTGAAATATTTTATAGTTGGGAGATATATTTATGAGCCCATTTCTATTATTTTTTGGATTTACCTACATTTTAGTCGATGCTGATTATGTTTCAAAATGGATTGATGCAATGACATGTAGAACTAATGATCATAAATTTGATATAAAATTTTTTAAAGAAAATATTTTTAGCCGATTTGGAATACCTAGAGCAATAATTAGTCATGGGAGAAGTCATTATATAAATAAATAATTTTCTTCTTTGTTACGAAAATATTGCATTACACATAGAGTTTCTACCTCATATCATCCTCAAAGTAATGGTCAAGTTGAACTTGTAAATAGAGAAATAAAAATTTTTTTTGAAAAAACAGTTAATCCAAATCGAAAATATTGATTCTTTAAGTTTAACTGATGAATTATGGGCTTATAGAACTGCATTTAAAACATCATTAGGGATGTCACCATATACGTTTGTTTTTGTAAGCATTGTCATTTACTGGTTGAACGTGAACATAAAGCTTATTGGGCAATTAAAGCTTTTAATATTAATTTAGATGATGCATTTAAATTAAGAAAATTACAATTAAATGAATTTGAATAATATTAAGAAAAGATGCATATGAAAATTCAAATATTTATAAAGATAAAACTAAAGTATTTCATGATAAAAATATTTTGAGGAAGTTATTTGAAATTGGACAAAAAGTTTTACTTTATAATTCTCGTTTGCATTTATTTCAAGGAAAACTAAGATCGAGATGGTCAAGACCATTTATAGTTATATTTGTTTATCCTCATAGTGCTGTTGATATTGAAAATCCTAAAAATAATTATGTTTTTAAAGTTAATAGGCAAAGACTTAAGCCATTTATAGAAAATGAAATTCTTAATGATGAGTTTTATGCATTTATATGATACACAATATTTGTTTGATATTATAATAATATTAGTATGGATGTTTATATTGTGAATCTTCGTAAATATTTTTCTTGTTTACCTGATAATGCATTGAAAAAAATTTATAAAGCTAGATGTGAGCGACTAAGGTTGATGATGTCATATGACATACCGAATGATGTCCGTTTGATAATTGAAGTAAAAGTCCGATTGGTTGGGGAAGCAAGTGAAATAATAATAAGATATATGCCAGGATTTGTTAAAAGCACATACGGCAAAAAGCGAAGAGCTAAACGTATAGGTGAATGTAATAAATGTGCAAGATTGAATTGTAAGGGGAAATGCAAAAGTGTTGGAATGACATCAATGAATAGAGAAGATAAAATTTTATTCATTAAGAATGGTTTAAGTAGAGAGATTTTGGATAATTTTCTATAGGTTCTTGATGCGCATTCTAGTGGGTATGTACAAAATGAACTTCTTAAACTATGGTTGCAATTTCAACATGACGAATATCAATATGGACGGTGGAATCAGCCTTACAAAGATCCTACTGCAGCAACGCATATCTATTCAGATATATATTTTTTTAGATCTAGTGCAGGAAAATATTCAATTTATGAAGAAGTGGCAGAAAAGCTTGGAATAATACTTGCTAAAAAAAGATTTGTTTGGTATATGGTGGTGGTGAAGTTGGTCTCATGAGAAAAGTTGCAAAAGATGTGCATACAGATGGAAGTGAAGTCTTAGGCATTATTCCGATTACTTTAGCCAACCTTACTTGACCAACAATAGGAGAAGAAATGAAAGTGAACAATGTGTATGAACGAATTACTCAAATGATTGGACATTCTGATGCCTTCATTGCTTTGCCAGGAGGTTTCGGTACTTTGGAGGAAATATTTTATACTGTTTGCCGGGCACAATTAAATATCCACCATAAGCCAATTGGTTTGTTAAATGTTAAGAACTATTATGATAAATTGTTATCATTTCTTGATGATGTTGTGGAACATGGATTTATTTCATTATCTTCACGAGGGATGTTAGTTTCTGTTACAAGTAAAGATGAACTTATTGATTTACCGAAAGGATTTATTCATGAACTAGATCCATTCTTATCTCAAATTAATTGGCGAACATCCAAGAGCAGGAAAGAAAATTTATATGATGCTAAACTTGTGATTGAATTGTATGTTTTAATGTTTTTTTAAGGTATGAATAATCTCTTCTTCTTCTTCTCGTCTTAGTTTTTTATATGAAAATTAAAATATATAGACATATATATAGTAATAATAATAATAATTTTTAGTTTCAATATTGAGTAAGGTGTCAGTAAAATGCTCCTGAGATTAATTAGTTAATATTTATTGGAAAATCACAATACACAAGATTTTAATATTCATTATATTCAAATTACAGATTACAAGAAAAAATTGTTTTCCATATGTACCAATCTATGAGAATATAGTTAAAAGATATGGTTTGTATATGGTTGTTAACATGTATAATTGAAAGAATTTTTGTGAGAGCCCATAATTTCGTATTCATAATTTTGCGGAATTATTAAAAATTTTCTTTTTAAATAAATAAACTTGCAACGTATAAAAACTTTCGTCAAATAATCCAACGGTTTAACATAAACATAGCAGCGAAAACTGAATAATGTTTTAAACAATAATTTAAAATATATAAAAGTTATAACAAGAGTTTGAACATAAAACTGAATAACTAAACGTGAGGTCCTCAGGTTCGTACTACCGCCGATCCGAGCTAACTCACTGGCCCCCGCCCTCAACCTCTGCATCGTCAGTACCTACATCAATCAAGTCTAGTGAGTCTAAAGACTCATCATGCATATATCGTGAATAACAAGTAAAATATATCATAAAATTTCATGCCATGTAAAGATATCATATCGTAAAGCGTAACGTGAAAATCGTGCCACAAATAATTATAAATACGTGCATAACTGAAAATCGTACGTAAAATGTTTGCTCGATAGAGCCCTGTCGTAAAATAGCATATCATAATTTTCTGTTGAGATAATGTTCTATGCAAGTGGCCCATAACATGAACTGAATCGTCTGATCAAACTAAACCACAGTATATTTGGCGGTAGAGATCATCACAGCCCTTAGACTAGATATCCGTACCCGTACATAAACATAAACCGGTCGTAGGTCACCGGGTGAAGTAATAATCCCATAAACTGCAATCCCATGAGTGTGAAGTAGCCACAAGACATATCGCATAAATCTCAAAAATAAACTTGTATATTTATGTACGTAATATAATTAAATTCCTGAGTTATTTTACCAATTGGGTTGGATCGTTCCCAGGCTCGGTGTGACCTAATTCTAACATGAAAAACATGCAAATAACTTGACTTGACCATGCAAATAACTTATCTTGACCAACGCTTCAAAATCGAACTAAAAACGAGACTATTACGCCCAACAAACTTAATATTTAACCATGACTCCGTACCAACCCGAACCAACATCGAACCATCATTTAGTCATGATTAAAATACACCTAAAATTCTGGAAAATAATTACCAAGGTCTGTAATACACAAAAATTGTGCATGGAGGCCAAAATCTTGAAACGCTCTTTCGAGAGTCACTTTGGCACATTGCACCGTAAATTCTCGTACGACCTCTAAACTTGACCAAATCACAAACCGCCAAAAACAATGATCTTCCTAACTCAATGAGGTACTGTCCAGTCAAAGGCCATAGGCTAAAAGCCAACCAAGAACTCAAACGAGCCTCTGAACCAAAGCACAAAACTGCTGTCAAAAATTACAGCAGCAGCTGTTGCGCTTTCTTGCTTCGTTTTCGAGACTATCGGCCATTGGGACTTGAGCCACCAACCAGAGCCTCTTAAAAACATTCTAAGGAGTGACTCAAACAACGGATAAGGGCTAAAAGCCAGCCACAACCCAAACAAAACCGTTGGACAACCCGAAACTCCCACCCGAGAACACATGCTGGACCGTGGGGGGTGTTCTTGTTTGTTTGAAAAACCGATGGGACCATGAACCAGTCCATGAAAGGGCATCTTGGTCACGTCCTAGACATGTCAAGGAGGGGTTCTAACCATGGCTACAGCCCCTAGGACAGCCAAGATTTGAACTCTCCCTTAGACAATCCAAACAAGAAAATTCAAGTCTCATAATTTGCAACTTGGAGAGTTGCTGTCAAAATGGTTTTTGATTTGGCAAAAGGGCTCAAACCAATGGACAAATCCCTTCCTAACACACCCTACATCATGTATAAAAGCAGCCTTGAGCCCCTTGAAATCGAGCCAACCCTGAAACTACAAAACATCAAAACCATGAAGAACAAGTGGGGACCGAAATTCTGTGCAGATTTTTCTTTGTAAGTTGCTGTCCAAATTCGGTTTTGCCATGGAAATCATGATCATGTAATGTTTTAAAATATTTATATAACTTGATTGAAGAGCAAAGAAATAATATAAACATGCCTTGGATTTGTTTGAAACGAAAACAAATCGATTACGACGAACGCGGCGCGGCGGAGACGAAGTTCTCTTTTCTTGCTTGTTTTCTCTCTTTTCTCTCTTGATGGCTCACGATTATTGGATGAGTTTTCTTCTGAATTTTTCGTGCTAGGGGGAGTGGAGAAGGTTGTGAAGGTTTGTGGTTAATAAGGTGGAGCATGAGTGAGTAAATGATGTCAAGTTGGGGGGGACATGCATGTTGAATGGTTGTCATTTGTATTGTTGGGCGAGTTAAATGGTTTGGGATTGTGTGGAGTGGGAATGACCGAGAGTTGGCTTTCCAATTAGTGTAGGATTTTGTTTAAGTTTTGCTAAGTAGAATCCTATGTTAGATAAGCTTGATTAAAAGGTTAATTAAGCATAATCTTGATGAATTAAGAAGCCTACAATAAAATTGGTGAATTATTAATTAAAGTAGACATAATTCCATTGATTCATTAAATTAAATTATTTCTTAGCTCGGAATAAATTTAGGAATATTTTTGGATCATAAAATTCATCTCCGATTTCCTATCTCTGGTCCGGTCTCGCTTATATATCTAAAAAGTTAAAATTTGAAATATGCGATTTAAAATCCTTAAAAATAACGTAAATGATTTAAATGCAATTAAATCAACAAATTCTTAAAATAATAATCATTTAAAATTAAATAATAGAAATTATGCAAATATCTACGCATATTGGTTTTTTTTCCGGGTACTACAACACTCCCCCCCTTAAATAAAATTTCGTCCTCGAAATTAGAACTCACTGAATAAATCTGGAAAACGACTTCGCATCTCTGACTCTGGCTCCCAAGTAGCTTCCTCATCGGAATTATTCAGCAACTTGACCTTCACTGATTTGATCACCTTGTTCCGAAGCTTCTTCTCCTTACGGTCTAAGATCTGCTGGTCTCTCTTCATAAGAAAAGTTCGAAGAAATCTGCAATGGTTCAGAGTTCAAAACATGAGAAGGGCTTGCTAAATACTTTCTTAACATCGACACATGGAACACATTGTGTACTCCGGCCAGATTCGGCGGAAGAGCAACACGATATGCTAATGTCCCAACTCTGTCGAGGATCTCAAATGGTCCGATGAACCTCGGACTAAGCTTTCCTTTCTTCCCGAACTGCATGACACCTTTCATAGGTGCTACCTTCACAAAAACATGGTCGCCAACGGCAAACTCTAAATCTCTCCTCCTCTGATCCGCATAGCTCTTCTGTCGGCTCTGATGTAATGCCCGAATTTAAAAAAAAAATAAAATTGTGGCAGTAGTTGTGATGGTTTATGGCTTTACATTATGGTATGAATGGTAATGAATGTTATAGAATTGAATATATAATGGATGTGTAGGAATCAAAGTTTGAATTTGAGCTAAATAGGTAATGGAAGTGCAGAAACGGTATGAAAAATGTGGCAGTAGTTGTGGTTTTTAGCATAATGTTTTGTATATTGATCCAATTTATGTGAGGCCACTTTCATTAGAAAGATAAGACATAAGGCTATAACTTTTTTATTTTGAGTTTTGGTCAAATCATTAGGGAAGATGAGCCAAAAGCGCCCCGAAGTGTGTCGTGCGTATCGTCATTCCTACAATGACACATGTTGGGAGATTGAGCATAACCTTTTACTCAGACCTCCAAATGACATAAGGCTAACTGAAGATGCAAGCCAAGACATATGGCTACAACTTTCTAGTTTACCACTTTCGCAAATTCTGAAGTTAAAAATGAGTTTTGGACAGAATACGGCGCGCCCATTGCTGAAATTTTGGTGTTTGGGCAGTATGGTGCGCGCCCCTGCGCCAAAACACACGCCATGGCGCCCAAAACTTGTACAAAAAACGTGTTTTGAGGTTTGGATGGTATATATTAGATTGGGGAATGATTTTCGTATCATTTTTTCTCATCCTCATTTCTCTCCATCGGTTTAGAGCTAGGGTTCCTCATTTCTCCTTCAATCCAATTTCTTCCAAGACATTAATCTTTGATTGAAGCCTTAATCTTTTCTTGGTGTATTGATATTTTGGAAAAGAAATGGAATTGTAGAGGAGCTAACTCTTTAGCACGCACGTCACGTGTTTGACAAAATGATTCAATGAATGTTTTTATTTCATATTACGATTAAGAAATGATCTGGATTCCTTCTTTACATAATTGTTGGGATTTGAGTTTTCTTGAATATCCAAATTTCGGATCTTGATTCGAAGCATTATTGAATTAATTATGAATTTTGTACAGAAATTGCTCTGTTTTGATAAATGATCCGAGTTCTTGAGTTATAGTAGAATTCAGAGGTTCAAGACTTCTCACCTACACATTTCAATCTTTTTTTGGTAATATTTGAAAGGTATGTTACGGTCGGTAACATACGAGGTAAAAGTATCATTTTTATTTTAAATTGAAAATTCTATGGCTTGATGAAATACTTGTGATTTTTGATGATTGATCTTTTGAGATGAGCTTATTTTGATATTGACTTGATGAGATTGAAATGCATCATTGCATATTGAGCCACTTTTCGATTCAGATTTGATATGGCGGAGGTCGCCTTGATATATTGATTTGTTGGACGTATGGGGCTATAGTTGAGTTGGCATAGTGTATGCGGAGGTCGCTGCTATGGCCTGAACACTCTCTATAGGCGCACCATAGTCCTGGGATTGTAGAACACAGCACCACACCTCGAGCGGATGAGTCGGATGATGTTGCTGGGGGATTCTTTTTCCTTGTGTACCCTATGACCAGATGATTCATTTGATCTTGAAATTTATTGATAGCCCACAGCTTCCGATCATGCATTGCATTATATTGTATCTTTATGGATTTATATGAACTATTTTGAAAATTAAATTCTCATATGTTATTGATTGTATCATACTGGGTTTATACTCAGCGGCACGTCGGCTACCTCTTGTTTTCATGTGCTTGACGGTAGGTGAGGCAAGGCTTGGGATGCCAGAGTCCAGTTCCAGGCGAGGAGATACGAGTTAGAGTGGGATTATCGGGTCTTAGGAGCTATTTGATGATGTTTGGATTACTTTTGTTCACTAGTTATTTTGACATGTTGAAAATTATATTTCAAACATTTGAGACATTTAAATTATTCTGACGATGTTTATGTCAGTTTGTGAACAATAAATTATATATTTTATTAAATCGTTTGGTTTGATACATTTAAAATTATTAGTATTAGATATCGGACCCGGGGCCCCACATCAGGTGGTATCAGAGTGTAAGATATTTGGGAACAGGGTAGATCGAGTCAGTTCGATTTGCTTGATCATGTGATATATTTTCTAGCATTTTCACTGTGCCATAATGTGAAATACATGATCATAATTGAGATACTCTATTGTTGAGCTATATTCGAGATTTTTGAGATTATTGAGTCTCGAGAGCCAGAGATGATTGATACAAGATTGAGATGATTATGATATTGTGATTTATCTATGTTTGATCTATTGTATATCAGACATGGCTACTCGTGGTAGAGGTCGTGGTAGACCCAGACAGAACATACCAGTGGCAAAAGATCAGGGTAGTGCTACTCATACTCAGATGGATATAACTCCGACTCCGATGGAGATACTGTTAGCCAGATTTCAGTCTTTGCACCCACCGATGTTGAAGGGTACCGAGAATGCATTAGAGTGTGAGAACTGGTTGGAGAATATGGATCAATTATTTGAATCTCTTGAGTATCCAGATGATCGTAGAATCAAATTAGTTGTTCATCAGTTATTGGATGTTTCTAAGAGTTGGTGGATCATGACAAAGAAAGCTTTAGAGGGTCGAGGTACGATTGTTACCTGGGATATTTTTAAATCTGAATTTTATCAGCGTTTCTTTCCTACCTCTTACATGAAAGATAGGGGAGCCGAGTTTGCAAATTTAAAGCAGGAAAATCTGAATATTGAGGATTATGTTGCAAAATTCTCGAATTTACTCAGATTTGCTCCTCATGTAGCATCCGATGAAGAAGCTAAGGCTGATCACTTCATAAATGGTCTTATTCCTGATATCTTTACCCTGGTTAATACTGGAATGCCTAACACTTTTGCTGATGTTCTTGATAGAGCAAAGGGAGCTAAAACCGGAATCAATAGGCAGAGAGGTTCTCAGTATTCGCAACGACCCCAACAGCCACAGTTCCGACAGCAGTTTAGACAGGGTAATAGTGGCAACATAAGAGAGCAGTTTAGGGCTAGAGGGAAGCAATTTAAGATGCATGGCAGTAATTTTTCGAATTCTAGTGGATCGAGACAGTCTGGTTCAGTTCAGAGCACTGGTTATTCAGGCACAACTTGTGGTCAGTGTGGTGGTAGACATTATACCGATCAGTGTAGAGGAATCTCAGGAGCTTACCACTTGTGTAACCAGGTGGGACACTATGCTCGAGTGTGTCCTAATCGTGGCAGTGAAATATCTCAGAGTGGGGGATCATCGAGACAGACACCTCACCAGAATCGTCAGACCCCTACAGTTCATTCTTATCAACAATCAAACCGGTAAGATCAGAACAAACAGAGTGGTGGCCACAGGGCAGGACATCCACCTAGACAGCAGGCTCGAGTTTTTGCACTCACTAAGGATGAGGCACATTATGCTCCAGATAATGTCATTGCAGGTAATTGTTTTCTCTCAGGTTATCATGCTTATTTTTTGATGGATACGGGTGCATCACATACTTTCATATCTGAGCACTTTGTTACATTGCATTCGTTGCATTCTATACCATTATCATCTACCTTATCTATTTCTACTCCACTGGGCAAAGTGATGAGGTCAGCTGAAATGATAAGTGGTTGTGAATTTCGTTATGAGGGTAATGTCATTGAGCTTGATTGTATTATACTGGAGATATCTGATTTTGACTGCATAGTTGGTATTGACATGTTGACAAGATACAGGGCTACTGTAGATTGTTTTCAGAAAATTGTTAAGTTTAGGCCTGATATGACAGATCACTGGACATTCTATGGTAAAGGTTCTCGAGCTAAGATTCCTTTTATATCTGTTTTGTCCATGACTCGTTTATTGCAGAAAGGAGCCGAATGTTTCTTGGTTTATGCGATTGATATTTCAAGGTCAGTACCTAAATTGGCAGATATTCCAATTGTTAGTGAATTTTCAGATGTATTTCCAGATGAAATTCCAGGATTTCCTCCAGTCCGAGAGGTTGAGTTCAACATTGAGTTGATGCCAGGTACACAGCCTATTTCTAGAGCTCCTTATAGGATGGCGCCAATTGAACTGAAGGAACTAAAGGAACAACTTGAGGATCTATTGGCTAAAGGATATATAAGACCAAGTGTTTCACCTTGGGGTGCTCCGGTTTTATTCGTGAAGAAGAAAGATAGGTCTATGAGGCTTTGTGTCGATTATAGACAGTTGAATAAAGCCACAGTAAAGAATAAGTATCCTTTGCCAAGGATTGATGATCTCTTTGACCAGTTGCAGGGTTCTTCAGAATATTCTAAGATTGATTTAAGATCCGGATATCATCAGTTAAGAGTTAGAGAGACAGATGTGCCTAAGACTGCTTTTCGTACCAGGTATGGGCATTTTGAATTTTTGGTTATGCCTTTTGGGTTGATCAATGCACCTGCGGTATTTATGGATTTGATGAACCATGTGTTTCAACGGTATATAGATCAATTTGTTGTGATCTTCATTGATGATATTCTTATTTATTCAAAATCTGAAATTGAGCATGCCGAGCACTTGAGAGCTGTTTTGCGAATTTTGAGAACTGAAAAGTTGTATGCTAAATTATTTAAATGCGAGTTTTGGTTGGATAGAGTGGTATTCCTTGGACATGTGATTTCGAGTGCTGGTATATCAGTTGATCCGAGTAAAGTTGAGGCAGTCATCAATTGGTCTAGACCGACATTAGTTCCTGAGGTACGTAGTTTTATGGGTTTGGCAGACTATTATCGCAGATTTATTGAAGGATTCTCACAGATTGCGAGGCCAATTACGCAGCTGACACAAAAGAATGCACCATTTATTTGGTCACCGGCATTTGAGGCTAGTTTTGTTGAACTTAAGCATAGATTGACTAGTGCTCCAGTTCTGACTATCCCATCAGGTGTTGGAGGATTTACAGTGCACACTGATGCTTCACATCAAGGACTGGGTTGTGTATTTAATGCAGCATGGCCGTGTTGTTGCCTATGCTTCACGACAGTTGAAGCCACATGAGTCTAAATACCTAGTTCATGACTTGGAACTAGCAGCAGTGGTTTTTGCTTTAAAGATTTGGCGTCACTACTTGTATGGGGAGAAATTTGAGATATTCACTGATCATAAGAGTTTGAAATATCTCTTTTCACAAGCAGAGTTGAACATGAGACAGAGGCGTTGGTTAGATTTGTTGAAAGAGTATGATTGCGAAATAAAATATTATCCAGGAAAGTCTAATGCAGCAGCCGATGCTTTGAGCAGAAAAGTATGTAATATGTCCTTGATCACTAGCAGTGTATCTGATTTAGTAGAAGAATGTTGTCTTTCTGGTTTGGATTTTGTGGTAGATACTCAACCTGTAAGAGTATTTATGATTCAGATAGAACCCGAGTTGTTTGTCAAAATTAGAGAGGCCCAAAAGTTGGATCAAAGCATTCAGAAATCAGTTGAACTTGTCAAATCAGGACATCAATCAGAATTTCAGGTCAATAATGAGGGTATTTTGTTTGTGAATGATCGTATTGTAGTTCCTAATATTTCAGAGTTGAGGATACAGATTTTGCGTGATGCTCATTGTAGTAAGTTCAGTGTACACCCTGAAAGTAAAAAGATGTACAATGATTTGAAGAAACAATTTTGATGGAAAAGAATGAAATCTGACATAGCAGAATTTGTATCTCGTTGTTTGAATTGTCAACAAGTGAAAGCAGAAAGCAAGCGACCAGGAGGTCTTTTGCATAGCCTTAAGGTTCCAAAATGGAAGTGGGACCATATCACCATGGATTTTGTCACGAAATTGCCGAGGTCTTCGAGGGGTTGCGATTCAATTTGGGTTATCGTTGATAGATTAACCAAGTCTTCATGTTTTATTCCTTATCAGATGATATATAGGCATGATCAGATGGCCAGATTGTACATCAGAGAAGTTTTGAGATTGCATGGTGTTCCTAAGTCAATTGTATCAGATCGTGATCCCAGATTTTCTTCTCATTTTTGGCAGAGTTTACAAGAGGCCCTTGGTACTCATTTGCATTTGAGTACAGCATATCATCCTCTGACAGATGGACAGTCAGAACGTGCTATTCAGACATTAGAGGATATGCTGAGAGCTGTAGTGATGGATTTTGGTATTGGTTGGCAGGATTCGTTACCACTTGCCGAGTTTTCTTATAACAATAGTTATCAAGTGAGCATTGGGATGTCACCATTTGAAGTACTATATGGCAGGAAGTGTCGATCTCCTCTGTATTGGGATGATTTTTCTGAAGCACCAATTGTAGGACCTGATATGATAAGAGATATGACAGAGAAGGTGAAATTGATTCAGAGTCGTATGAGAGCTTCTCAGGATAGACAGGCTAAGTATGCGAACATCAGGAGACGGCCGATGATTTTTGAGAAAGGTGACAGAGTTTTTCTGAAAATATCTCTTTTCGTGGTACAGTTAGATTTGGAAAGAAGGCTAAATTATCACTGAGATTCATAGGTCCGTATGAGATATGGAACGTGTTGGTGATTTGGCTTATAGATTAGCTCTTCCTCGTGCGTTATCAGGTGTTCATGATGTTTTTCATGTGTCCATGTTGAGGAAATATCATCCAGATCCTTCTCATGTACTTCCACCCGATGAAGTTGAGTTAGATCAGAATTTGAGCTACATTGAGAGACCGATTAAAATTCTAGATAGAAAAGATAAGCAACTCAGAAATAAATTGATACCGTTGATTAAAGTACAGTGGAACAGACATGGTGTCGAAGAGGCAACTTGGGAATTAGAAGATAAAATGCGACATAAATATCCAGAGTTATTCAAATGAAGTACGCTTCTATTCTCGGTTTTATTTTCAGTATTGATCATTACATCTTAGACTTGAAAGAGATGATTGATTTCGAGGACGAAATCTATTTTTAGAGGTGAGGAATTGTAATGCCCGAATTTAAAAAAAAAATAAAATTGTGGCAGTAGTTGTGATGGTTTATGGCTTTACGTTATGGTATGAATGGTAATGAATGTTATAAAATTGAATGGATAATGGATGGGTAGAATCAAAGGTTGAATTTGATGTAAATAGGTAAAGGAAGTGCAAAAACTGTATAAAAAATGTGGCAGTAGTTGTGGTTTTTAGCATAATATTTTGTATATTGATCCAATTGATGTGAGGCAAATTTCATTAGAAAGATAAGACATAAGGCTATAACTTTTTTATTTTAAGTTTTGGTCAAATCATTAGGGAAGACGAGCCAAAAGCGCCCTGAAGTGTGTCGTGCGTATCGTCGTTCCTACAATGACACATGTTGGGAGATTGTGCATAACTTTTTACTCATACTTTCAAATTACATGAGGCCAATTGAAGATGCAAGCCAAGATATAGGGCTACAACTTTCTAGTTTACCACTTCTGCAAATTCTGAAGTTAAAAATGCATTTTGGACAGAATACGGCGCGCCCCTGTGCCAGATCCTGCGCGATGGCGCGCCCATTGCTGAAATTTTGGTGTTTGGGCAATATGGTGCGCGCCCTACGCCAAAACACGCGCTATGGCGCCCAGCACTTGTACAAAAAACGTGTTTTGAGGTTTGGATGGTATATATTAGATTGGGGAATGATTTTTGTATCCTTTCTTCTCATCCTCATTTCTCTCCATCGGTTTAGAGCTAGGGTTCCTCATTTCTCCTTCAATCCAATTTCTTCCAAGACATTAATCTTTGATTGAAGCCTTAATCTTTGCTTGGAGATTAGAAGTTCTTCTCCTCAAGAGTTTAGAAGCAAGGTAAGAAAGCTTATTTCATTGGGTTAGTGATTGAAGGGAAAACAATGGGTTGTTTGGTTTGAGTGTTGAGGTAAAGTTGTTAATATAAGGATTGATGGTATTGTATGTATTGATATTTTGGAAAAGAAATGGAATTGTAGAGGAGCTAACTCTTTAGCACGCACGTCACGTGTTTGACAAAATGATTCAATGAATGTTTTTATGTCATATTACGGTTAAGAAATGATATGGGTTCCTTCTTTACACAATTGTTGGGATTTGAGTTTTCTTGAATATCCAAATTTCGGATCTTGATTCGAAGCATTATTGAATTAATTATGAATATTCTACATAAATTGCTCTGTTTTGTTAAATGATCCGAGTTCTTGAGTTATTGTAGAATTCAGAGGTTCAAGATTTCTCACCAACACATTTCCATCTTCTTTTGGTAATATTTGAAAGGTATGTTATGATCGGTAACATACGAGGTAAAAGTACCATTTTTATTTTAAATTGAAAATTCTATGTCTTGATGAAATACTTGTGATTTTTGATGATTGATCTTTTGAGATGAGCTTATTATGATATTGACTTGATGAGATTGAAATGCATCATTGCATTACATATTGAGCCACTTTTCGGTTCAGATTTGATATGGCGGAGGTCGCCTTGATAGATTGATTTGTTGGACGTATGGGGCTATAGTAGAGTTGGCATAGTGTATGCAGAGGTCGGTGCTATGGCCTGAACACTCTCTATAGGCGCACCATAGTCCTGGGATTGTAGAACACAGCACCCACCTCGAGCGGATGAGTCGGTGGATGTTGCTGGGGGATTCTCTTCCCTTGTGTACCCTATGACCCGATGATTCACTTGATATTGGAATTTATTGATAGCCCACAGCTTCTTATCATACATTGCATTATATTGCATCTTTATGGATTTATACGAACTATTTTGAAAATTAAATTCTCATATGTTATTGATTGTATCATACTGGGTTTATACTCACCGGCATGTCGGCTACCTCTTGTTTTCATGTGCTTGACGGTAGGTGAGGCGAGGCTTGGGATGCCAGAGTCCAGTTCCAGGCGAGGAGATACGAGTTAGAGTGGGATTCTCGGGTCTTAGGAGCTATTTGATGATGTTTGGATTACTTTTGTTCATTAGTTATTTTGACATGTTGAAAATTATATTTCAAACATTTGAGACATTTAAATTATTCTGACGATGTTTATGTCAGTTTGTGAACAAGAAATTATATATTTTATTAAATCGTTTGGTTTGATACATTTAAAATTATTTGTATTAGATATCGGACCCGGGGCCCCACATCTGAGCAGTCCTCATCCTATCACGGATCTTGACTACTACATCAGCAGCCTGCTGAATGATCTCCGGACCCAATTCTGCTCTTTCCCCTACTTTATCCCAATGAATAGGCGAACTCCACCAATGGCAACTTCGACTCCCAACTTCCTGAGAAGTCGATGACACATGCACGGATAAGATCTTCCAAAATCTGGATAATTCTCTCTGACTGCCCATCGGTCTGAGGGTGGAAAGCTGTGCTAAACAACAATTTCGTACCCATAGTCGAATGCAAACTCTTCCAAAATGAGGAAGTGAATCTAGGATCTCGGTCAGACACGATAGAAACGGGGAAACCATGAAATCTGACTATCTCTCGGATATACAACTCGGCATACTAAATCATGGTGAAAGTCGTCTTAATAAGCAAGAAGTGCGCTGATTTGGTAAGACGATCAACAATCACCCAGATAGCATTTGATCCTCTGACTGACTTCGACAAAACTTCGACAAACCTACCACGAAGTCCATGGTAATATTCTCCCACTTCCACTCGAGAATTGGAAGAGGCTTAAGCAAGCCTGCTGGTCATTGATGCTCCGTTTTCACTAGCTGACACGTCAGACACTCGGATACAAAACGTCTAATATCCTTCTTCATTCCGGGCCACCAATACAACAACTGCAGGTCTTTGTACATCTTCGTACTCCCAGGATGAATGGAGTACGACGACATGTGGGTCTTGGATAAAATATCTGCTCGAATAGAACCGCTGCTAGGAACCCGCATTCTGTCTCGATACCTCACAATACCGTCGCTAACTGTATACAAGATACTGCCCTTGGCCTCATCTCTCTGCTTCCACTATGCCAACTGCTCATCTGCTGACTGACCACTGCGAATATGGTCTAGAAGGGAAGACTGAATCGTCAAAGTAGATAGACGAGGAACTCTACCTCAAGGATATGTCTCTAGATCAAACATCTGCATCTCAGTCTGAAGAGGCCTCGAAATTGCTAGGTGAGCCATCACTGCGACTTTCCTGCACAATGCATCCACAACTACATTAGATTTGCCAGGGTGGTAGCTAATGTCACAGTCATAGTCCTTCACTAGACCAACGCCTCTGACGCATATTCAGCTCCTTCTGCGTAAAGAAGTACTTGAGGCTCTTATGGTCGGTAAAGATCTGTCACTTCTCTCCGTACAAATAATGCCTCCAAATCTTCAAGGCAAATACTACGGCGGCCAACTCTAGATCGTGGGTAGGGTAATTCTTCTCATGTGTCTTCAACTGATGAGAAGTATATGCTATTACCTTCCCATGATGCATCAATACTGGGCCCAAACCGAGCTTCGAAGCATCGGTATACAAAACAAAATCTCCGGGCCCTGACAGCATGGCCAATACTGGTGCTGAGATAAGAGCTTGCTTCAAAGTATCGAAGCTCTTCTGACACTCCTCGCTCCACACAAACTTAACATTCTTTTTTGTCAACGACGTGAGTAACACAGCGATAGAGGAGAAACCCTGAATAAACTTCCGATAGTATCCTGCTAAACCAAGGAAACTACGGATCTCTGATGCACTCTGCGGCACAACCCAATCTCTGACTGCCGCAACCTTCGCTGGGTCTACCTCAATGACACTGCTAGATATGATGTGGCCTAGGAACTCCACTTTCTCCAACCAAAACTCGCACTTGATGAACTTAGCAAACAACTTGTACCTCTGCAACGTCTGCAATACTGCGGTCAGATGTCTGCTGTGATCCTCTTGACTCTTTGAGTAGACAAGAATGTCGTCTATAAATACAATCACTAAGTGATCAAGATACGGCTGAAATACACGATTCATGAGATCCATGAAGATCGCTGGCGCATTCGTCAGATCGAACGGCATTACTAGGAACTCGAAGTGGCCATAACGAGTCCTAAAAGCAATCTTGAGAACATCGGCATCTTTCACCCTCAACTAGTGATAACCAGAACGCAGGTCGATCTTAGAGAATACTGAAGCTCCCTGTAACTGATCAAATAAATCTTCAATCCTCGGGAGTGGGTATTTGTTCTTTACTGTAACCTTGTTCAATTCCCGGTAATCAATGCAGAGCCTCATCGAACCATCCTTCTTCTTCACAAAAAGACTGGCGCGCCCCATGGAGAAAAACTCGAGTGAATGAACTCCTTGTCCAGAAGTTCCTGAATCTGCTTCTTAAGTTCTGCCATCTCTGTCGGTGCTAATCGGTACGGTGCTTTTGAGATCGGAGCTGTACCTGGCATAAGCTCAATAGAAAACTCCACCTCTCGCTCGGGTGGCATACCAGAGACGTCCTCATGAAAAACGTCTAGAAAATCCATAACAATTGGGACATCGGAGGCTGACTGACTGGGTGCCTCGGAAACGGATATAAAAGTCGCTAAAAACGCCCGACACCTTCTATGCATGAGCTTCCTAGCCTGGACACAAGGTATAATGCGCGGTAATGGAAAATACCTGTCTGGCTCGAATAAGAACTGCTCTCTCCCTGGCAGTCGGATTAGCATAGACCTCCGGTGGAAGTCAATCAAAACTCTGTTCCTTAACAGCCAGTCCATACCCAGAATGATGTCAAACTCTGGCATCGACAGTACGATAAGATCCGCATAAACAAGATTGCCATGAAGTTTGAGGTCTATGTCTCGGATCACATTAGTAGCTGCCAGCTCCTCGCCAGATGGAATAACCACAGAATACGCCACATCTAATCCAATCGTCTTGACCTCAATGGAATTCACAAAAGTCTCAGATATGAATGAATGAGTGGCCCCCGAATCAATCAAGGCGTTCGTAGAAACTCCGCCTATAAATATTCTTCCTAAAAGGTTGTAACATCAAGCTGAACCCAATAGATACAAGAACTAACTTATAGACATGCGAAGGTCAAAGTTCTTATAACCTAAATTCCCGAAAGTAACACTGATTTGAGCATGCAATCCTATCGCAATTCTAAGTTCAAAATCTTAACCCAAATCCCCGAGACAATAACTTTCAAATATAAACTTAAAGCTTTAAGATATCTGTCAAGAGCATGGTCTCCGGGTTCGTCTCCGCTGCATGGAGAGCAAAAACTCTGCCTTGGGTAGGCAGACTCCTCTGCGGACACAGCTTCAGCAAGTGGTCTGGACTACCACACTTGTAACACTTTCCCGAGCCATACATACAAGCTCCAGCATGACGACGCGCACACTTAGCGCAGACTGGGTACTCAACGGCTCTCAGGACTGCCCGTCCCTGCTGCTGCTACTGTCCTTTGTTCCTGGGTGGGCCGTGGAAAGGCCTCTTATTCTGATGCTGCTGCGGAGGAGGGCGGTGTGGCACTTGGACTGGCCGTTTGCCTTGGCGGTCTCTCTCATTATCAATCAGATCCTGCTCTGCAGCTAGAGCTCTAGAAACAGCGATGTCATAGGTAGTAGGGCTAGCCACCCTAACATCACGGCGCAAGATCGGCCGTAGACCATCCATAAACTGTCTCAGCTTTGCTCCCGCATCATTGGCCATCAGGGGTACGAAATGGCAACCCCTCTCAAACTTACGGATGAACTCTGTAACAGTCATATCTTCCTGCCTCAGGGTCATGAACTCCTTGGTCAACCTGGAACGCACCTCGTCAATAAAATATTTGGAGTAGAATACCTCTGTAAAGCGCGTCCAGCTCAGAGTAACCAAGTTCAATGCTACGGATGCTCCTTCTCACCATAAGCGGGCGTCTCCTTCAAACAGATAGGTCGCACAACAAACTCTGTCCTCATTTCCAAGCCCCATGAACTCAAAGATAACCTCGAGGGACTTAATCCAGCCCTCGGCTATCATGGGATCTGTCATCCCTGAGAACTCCTTCGGTCTCATGTTCATGAATCGCTCATAGGTCGCCTCAGGTCTAGGCGGCCCAGCTACCGCTGCAGCATTGTTTCCCGCGAACTGTGCGAAGAACTGAGTCATACCCGCCATCATCTGGGTATGCATATCAGGTGGTGGAGGAGGTGGTGGTGGACCTCTATCCTCATAACGGTTCTGAGTCTCATCAGCCTTGCTTTCAGCACCCATCGAGTGTTCAATAACTCGTCTAGGAGGCATACTGTACCATGTAAAATCTTTACGTAACCAACATGCAATATTTCTATTATTTTTCTTGAAATTTAAATATATAATTGCTAAAACATAATCTTGACATAAAAATATTTTTCATGAGAACATGCTGATAAAATATTTCATGAGAACATGCTGGTAAACTATTTCATGCTCAAAAAAATGTAATACGTGAAAGTCGGACTTACAGACTGAAGACGTGACTTCGTGAGCTTCTCGAGATCAGTAGTAAGTACAACCCTTTACAAGAAACATTGCTCTGATACCAACTGTGAGAGCCCGTAATTTTGTATTCCTAATTTTGCGGAATTATTAAAAATTTTCTCTTTAAATAAATAAACTTGCAACGTATAAAAACTTTCGTAAAATAATCCAACGGTTTAACATAAACATAGCAGCGGAAACTGAATAATGTTTTAAACAATAACTTAAAATATATAAAAGTTATAACAAGAGTTTGAACATAAAATTGAATAACTAAACGTGAGGTCCTCGGGTTTGTACTACCGCCGATCCGAGCTAACTCACTGGTCCCCGCCGTCAGCCTCTGCATCATCAGTACCTACATCAATCAAGTCTAGTGAGTCTAAAGACTCAGCATGCATATATTGTGAATAACAAGTAAAATATATTATAAAATTTCATGCCATGTAAAGATATCATATCGTAAAGCGTAACGTGAAAATCTTGCCATGAATAATTATAAATACGTGCATAACTGAAAATCGTACGTAAAATGTTTGCTCGATAGAGCCCTGTCATAAAATAGCATATCATAATTTTCTGTTGAGATAATGTTCTATGCAAGTGGCCCATAACATGAACTGAATCGTCTGATCAGACTAAACCACAGTATATTGGGCGGTAGAGATCATCACAGCCCTTGGACTAGATATTCGTACCCGTACATAAACATAAACGGGTCTTAGGTAACCGGGTGAAGTAAAAATCCCATAAGCTGCAATCCCATGAGTGTGAAGTGGCCACAAGACATATCGCATAAATCTCAAAAATAAAACCTTTATATTTATGCACGTAATATAATTAAATTCCTGTGTTATTTTACCAAATGGGTTGGATCGTTCCCAGGATCGCTGCGACCTAATTCTAACATGAAAAACATGCAGATAACTTGACTTGACCATGCAAATAACTTATCTTGACCAACGCTTCAAAATCGAACTAAAAACGAGACTATTACGCCCAACAAACTTAATATTTAACCATGGCTCCGTTCCAACCCGAACCAACATCGAACCTTCATTTAGTCATGATTAAAATACACCTAAAACACTGGAAAATAATTACCAAGGGTTGTAGTACACGAAAATTGTGCATGGAGGCCAAAATCATGAAACGCTTTTTCGAGAGTCACTTTGGCACATTGCACCGTAAATTCTCGTACGGCCTCTAAACTTGACCAAATCACAAACTGCCAAAAAACATGACCTTCCTAACTCAATGCGGTACTGTCCAATCCAAGACCATAGGCTAAAAGCCAACCAAGAACTCAAACGAGCCTCTGAACCAAAGCACAAAACTGCTGTCAAAAATTACAGCAGCAGCTGTTGCGCTTTTTTGCTTCGTTTTTGAGACTATTGGCCATTGGGGCTTGAACCACTGACTAGAGCCTCTTGCCAACATTCTAAGGAGTGACTCAGACCATGGCTAAGGGCTAAAGCCAGCCACAACCCAAGAAAAACCGTAGGACAACCCGAAACTCCCACCCGATAACACATGCTGGACCGTGGGGGGTGTAGCTTGTTTTGCTGTCAAATGAAGGATCCATTGGTTTTGAGGTTAACCATGGCCCATGCTAGACATGCTAAGGTGGTGTATGAGTCATGGATACGGGCTAGAAGCCAACCACAACCCATCTAACACCTCAAAATACGAAACCCAACACACTCAACAAAACCAAAAAATTTAAAACCGATGGAGGCTGTTCTTGTTTGTTTGAAAAACCGATGGGACCATGAACCAAGCCATGAAAGGGCATCTTGGTCACGTCCTAGACATCTTAAAGAGGGGTTCTAACCATGGCTACAGCCCCTACGACAGCCAAGATTCAAATTCTCCCTTAGACAATCCAAACAAGAAAATTCGAGTCTCATAATTTGCAACCTGGAAAGTTGCTGTCAAAATGGTTTTTGCTGGGGCGAAAGGGCTCAAACCAATGGACAAATCCCTTCCTAATACACCATATATCATGTCTAAAAGCAGCCTTGAGCCCCTGGAAATCGAGTAAACCCTGAAACCACAAAACATCAAAACCGTGAAGAACAAGTGGGGAACGAAATTCTGTGTAGATTTTTCTTTGAAAGTTGCTGTCGAAATTCGGTTTTGCCATGGAAATCATGATCATGTAATGTTTTAAAATATTTATATAACTTGATTGAAGAGCAAAGAAATAATATAAACATGCCTTGGATTTGTTTGAAACGAAAACAAATCGATTACGACGAACGCGGCGCGGCGGAGACGAAGTTCTCTTTTCTTGCTTGTTTTCTCTCTTTTCTCTCTTGATGGCTCACGATTATTGGATGAGTTTTCTTCTGAATTTTTCGTGCTAGGGGAGTGGAGAAGGTTGTGAAGGTTTGTGGTTAATAAGGTGGAGCATGAGTGAGTAAATGATGTCAAGTTGGGGGGGACATGCATGTTGAATGGTTGTCATTTGTATTGTTGGGCGAGTTAAATGGTTTGGGATTGTGTGGAGTGGGAATGACCGAGAGTTGGCTTTCCAATTAGTGTAGGATTTTGTTTAAGTTTTGCTAAGTAGAAACATATGTTAGATAAGCTTGATTAAAAGGTTAATTAAGAATAATCTTGATGAATTAAGAAGCCTACAATAAAATTGGTGATTAATTAATTAAAGTAGACTTAATTCCACTTGATTTCATTAAATTAAATTATTTCTTAGCTCGGAATAAATTTAGGAATATTTTTGGATCATAAAATTAATCTTCGATTTTCTATCTCCGGTCCGGTCTCGCGTATATATCTAAAAAGCTAAAATTTGAAATACGCGATTTAAAATCCTTAAATATAACGTAAATGATTTAAATGCAATTAAATCAACAAATTCTTAAAATAATAATCATTTAAAATTAAATAATAGAAATTATGCACATATCTACGCATATTGGTTTTTTTTTCGGGTACTACAATTTTTTTTGTAAAAGTATAATATTTACTCACAAATTTTTTGTCAGTAAGTGGTGAGAAATGAGAAAACAATTAATAAACTTTTATTAATTATTAAAAAATAGTTAATTACAAGAATATAACTCCCCTAATTTTTTTTAAAAAAAAGTAAATAAATAACGGGCTGCAAAATACTTTGTTCATTGTAATTTTTTTTAGATTTGGTTGATGTATTATCAATGTGTTCTAAAAAAAAAATCTAAAAGATTTGTTTGTGTTGGATAAGTTTCAAAGGTAGTTGGAGTTATCCAATTTATGTTATTGTAAAACTTTACAATCACGTTAAAAAAAAGGAAAAAAGAAAAAATAAGATTTTATTCTTTGTAAATTTTTCTATTTTGTTTTCAATATTAGTTTATTTAATTGTTTGCTTTAATACTTAGACTTTTTCAGTGAAAGTTAATAATCATTCCAACACCATGAGTGAAAATCAGCTATTCATTAAATATTTTGATCTGAAAAAATATGTTGTTGAGGATTTTGCGATAATATTATTGATATTATACATGTTATGGTGGGTAGTGTGATTATCTTTTTGACTATATTATTATAAAAATTTTAGAAATTTATATATAAACATATATATATATATATATATATATATATTTTTTGTTACTTTATGTATTATGTGAAAATAAGAATAATAATAAAAGTACATCTAATTATATATTATTATAAAAATAAAAGCACATCTAATTATATATTTTTATATAAAATGAATATAAATCGGTATACGATTTTGTTTTTAAAATGAATATGTTTGTATATTTGAATATATAAAAGAAATAAAGAATCTAGGTTGTGATTTTTTTATAAATTTTATTATTAAGGGACTAGTAATAAGATAGTGTGGGGGTGTGATGAAATATAAAATTAATAATTTATTAAATGTTAAAACCTGTATTTTAAAATTTAAGTTTAAATAACATTATAAAACTATGTTATTTTAGTATTATCTGTTTATATTTAAATATCTTACTAAATATGTTTTATTTTTAGGTTTTCTATACGCCGGTAAAATAATGATAACTCAAGCTACAAAATTCAAATTGAAGTGATTCAAACATGTTTGGAATCTTTGAGAAAGTATCTACAACTTTGCAGAAGACATGAATGCCAAAAAACTTCATTCACTTGATCAAATTGTGCAAATATAAAAAATATGACATATTTACTTTTACTATGAGTAGCTTATAGTAAATAAATCATAACTATTTCAATATTTAACCAAATGAGTTGAACCATGAGGCTAAATTCATCTACAGACAATTCCCTACATGTTTACTGTTTTGAGCAAAGTCAAAATTCTTGGTACCATTGAAGTGATTATCTTGATTTGTTGTTTAATTTTGATAAAATAAATATTTCATCAATTATTGTTATTATTATTATTATAATAATGATAATAATAATAATAATATTAATAATAATTATTATTATTTTTTGGCTCTGCCGATTGTTCTAAATTCAATATTATGATTTAATACTAACATCTAACATTTATTTTATTGCAACTAACATTTACTTTATTACAATTAACATTTACTTTATTGCAACTAACTTTTACTTTCTGGATCTTACTTTTATTTTTCGCATCTAACTTTTACTTTACCACAACTAACTTATTAAATCATATATTTCTTTTAGGCAATAGCATGACTACTTTATGCAATTTTATATTTATACAGTCATATTTATAATCATATGTATCATATATAAAATATCGGTTAATTCGATATTTTTTTATAGTGGGAACTATATTATATTATGCATGAGTTTAAATATTGAATTTTTTTATTGGAACCACTATTAATTATGATGGTTTCCTTTGTTTTACTTTTAGTTAAACAATATTATATAAACAAAGAATAAATCTTAGAGGCTTGACAAAATTTATAATTTGTAAACTCCATTCTTGTATTTTGAAATTTATAAATTAATAAATTTAAACTTAAAATAACCTCTCTGTGGATCGATCTCGTACTTACGAAATATATTTATTATAGACAACCTACACTAGGTGAATTATAATTTAAGCAGTAGCAATGTACAAAAGATATGCAGTTATTATATTGGTGGCCAGACATGAAACGAGACATCTTACATTTTGTGTCCGAGTGTTTGACTTGCCAGCAAGTTAAAGCCGAGCATTAAGGTCAGCTAGAAAGCTTAAGCCACTTTCTATTCCAGAGTGAAAATGAGAAAATATTACTATAGATTTTGTGGTGGGATTTCCGAAGACTATTAGAGGTTTCAATGTCATTTGGGTGATAGTTGATCGTCATATGAAATCAACGCATTTTCTACCTATCAAGACGATATTCACTATGACGCAGTATGCATAGCTGTATATTCGAGAGATAGTACGTCTTCATGAGATTACAATGTCCATTGTTTCTGACTGAGATCCGAGGTTCACATCATCTTTCTGGAAGAGTCTACGTGCAGCGATGGGGACAAAGTTGTTAATCAATACAACATTTCATGCTCAAAACGATGGTCAGTCTGAAAAGCTTATTCAAATTTTGAAAGATCTACTCCGAGCTTGTGTGATCGATTTCAAGGAAGTTGGGAACCGAAGTTACCTCTAGTGGAGTTCACCTATAACAATAGCTACCAAGAACATATAGGAATTACTACTTACGAGGCACTTTATGGGAGGAAGTGTAGATCGCCAATACATTGAGACGAGGTTGGTGAAAGAGGGGAAATTGGTCCGGACTTGATCAAACAAACAGCGGAGCTAGAAGTCAAAATCCGAGATAGGATGAAGACTGTGCAAAGCCTACAAAAGAGCTATGCCGACAAGCGATGAAGAGAGTTAGAGTTTGTTGTAGGCGACCACGTATTTGTGAATATAGAACCGATGAAGGGTGTTATGAGATTTGGAAATAAAGTCAAGCTCAGTCCGAGGTTCATAGGACCATTTGAGATTTTGGAGAAGATTGGAACACTAGCCTATAGAGTGGCGTTGGCACCGATGGTAGCTGGAATACACAATGTGTTTCATATCTCGATACTTCGAAAGTACATGTCGAACCCTTCAAATGTACTAAATTATGAGCCTCTACAATTGACTCCAAACATGTCATATGAGGAAAGACCTACACAAATTTTGGGTAGGCAAGAAAGAAGACTCTGAAACAAGATTATTCAAATGGTTAAGTCAAGTGGCTAAATCACTCGGAGGAAAAAGCTACTTGGAAAACTGAGAGGGGCATGAGAAGTCGTTACCCAGAATTATTCTGTATGTTTTAATTTCGTGGATGAAATTTCATATAAGGGAGGGAGGAATTATAAAGTCCAAAAATACGATAATATAATCCAACTGCATGCAAATCTATTGAAAATAAAAAATGACTAATTAAATGGTTTTAGTTGCATGAATTAATTATGATATGCATGTTTACATGTTTAAAAACGTAGTTTATTTTAGAATGCAAAAAATTGTGTTTTTAAAAGGCATTCGAGACGCGATCGAGGAACGAAGACAAGTCACCATAGAGGGAAAATATTTTATTAAATGATTGTTTTTAATTGTTTAATGTGTGTTGTATTTTAAATGAAATTTTCGAAAATAGGGTGTTTCGAGGTGTTTTATAAGCCGAGTCGTATCTTTCAACGGTATTCAATTTTTCGACGAAAATATGAACTTTGCGAGAGCTCGACTAATATTTTCACAAACCTTCCTAAACAAAATATTTTAAATAAGGACTAATAGGCTTAATGGGCCTATTACACTTGGCTAATGGGCTTGCACCATGTGTTTTAACTATAATAAAAACCTAATAAACCTTCCCCAACACCCCAATACACACGTCCCTTCCCCTTTAAATAATACTAGGACTCTTCCTAGCAGCAAACCACAAGCACACACCCACGATTTTGGAAGGAAACTCAGGTTAATATTGAACAAAATTTCAGCAAGGTCTTCCCCTCGTCGACGTCCCTTGCATCGCAAGTTGTTTTCGTGTGTGAAATACGCAAAGGCACGCCTTAATCTCTTTTTTCTCATCTATCACACCCTATTATTTGTTTGATGTATGTTTGCATGAAGAATATTATACACTACCTTGTATTTTCATTTTTATGGCTTTATATTCATAAAAATAGAGTTTTCTTTTTTTAAAACTCTTCCTAATGATGCACAAAGGGGCTTCCATTGTAGGAAAACTTGAAAAGACATTTTTCCAACATGTTAAGGGTACATATATGCCTAGAGAAGGGCTGCACATGTAGGGGAGAAGGCTAGAACGAAAATTCTAAGTTTGCATGTGTTAGGGTTTCGAACATGGCTTCCTCGGAGGACACGGCCTTGGCGGCTATTAGGAAGTGATCAGGAGACCTGAGGGGGTTGCGTAAGGGTCCTAGGGTGGCTGTACGATGATTGGTTTGAATGCTAGGGCGATCGCATGAGGGAAGTCACGCATGGCACTTAGGGCACAGCTGGAAGGGCTGGGCACGTTTGGGGGTGTTTGGTTTTGTCTTATAGGTTGCCTAGGATTTAGTTATGGTCCTAAGAGGGTTAGCTAAGGGCTGGATAGGTTGATTATGAGCTTGGTCCGAAGGGTGCATGGGTAGATGGCTATGGTTTTCAAGTAAGGGCAAGGAAAATTCAGTAGCTGATTTAGCCTTGTCCAAATTTCTAAGTGGATTGAATTGGGTTTTATATGGTTTAGTTAGGTGTTATTAAGCTTTGGTTCAAGTTTGGTAAGTTTCGGTTAAGTTTCGAGTCAATACGAGCCAAAATCGAGATGTACGTCTAAGTTTAAAAACGAATAGAGAAAGTAATTGAGAAGCTAAATTGTAAACCTAAGAAATATTTATGGGTGTGTTTTAAGCTGATAAGATAAGTTTCGAATGATTTGGGTCGTCGTTTAAGGTCTAAGGATAATTAAGGAAAGTAAAGGTTTTAGAGGCAAAACATTCATTTTACACCTAAAAAATGTTAGACATTTTGACAGTGCCCTGAATTTTATAAATAATGTTTATATGTTTATTTTAAATGTTTATGAAATTTTATGATGAAACTTTAATGCTAAAAGATATGTTTCATGATTAGTTTAAAAGAAAAATGATTTATATGTGCATGAATTTTTATAAGTGACGGAAATATGAAAAGTTGAAGGAGGCGAATTGATTGTGACTAATACGATGATACAATGATATGTAAGGTCAATGCTCAGTTGACGGGTGAGAGTGTCGTTGTTGTCCTCGTCGCCCGGTACCGTGCTAATACGTAGATGGATCGATCGACCTACAGCTAATACGAAAGTCACAATTGAGGATGTGATTTCAATAAAAAGGGAAACATATACGTATATGATGAAAGGAAATACAATATGATATGTTAAAAGGAAAAACGCTTAAAGTTTATGTTCATGAAGTTATTTTACGTAAAAGTATATTTATTGTTGCATATGGATGTATATGTATTGCTTTCTATCATGATTAAGGTTTGCTGAGTCGATAAACTCAATAGGTGTGATCGATGCAAGTGAGCATGAGATTTATGTTAATGGAGGTCTTGATGATTGATCTAGCTGGACTGAAAGTGCAGACAACCCGAGGACCGTCGCTAGTGTTCCGTAAATAAAACAAGTTTATGATTTATGATTTCTTAATGATTTTTATGATTCATGATGCTTTTGAAAGGTTTTGAGAGGATGTTAGAATTAAGTTTATTTTTGAAATAATTTTAGTTTAGATTGGTTGACATTTTACGACTTTATACTTTGAATTACTTTATTTTGGATTTTCAAATAATAGTTGCTTGATTTATTTTAAATGGTACAAAAGTATTTTAAAAATATAAATATGTATAAACATAGTAATTTCGGCCGAATAGATGGGAAAAAATCTAGTACATTTAAAAAAAAAACAAGTATTGGACGTTTCAATGAACCTGACGAATCTGATATCACTTAAATGTCATGCCGCGAGACCGAGGCGTTGGTGATATCCGGCATTGTTAATCAAATAACAATAAGCCTAATAGCAATTAGCCAAATACAAGTCTATTTCATAAAATTCCATTTTCTTTACATATAAATAAAAATACAAAGTTTGCGGAACCGATTCTTTACAAATGAAGTGCAAAATTTTACGAAAGAAATATTGAAACATCTACTACTCAAAATACTTCTAGGGAAAAAAATATTTTTGCATACTAAAACTCAAAAATTACGTTTAAATGCATGCATGTAACAACAGCTGAAAATCAAACGTTTTAAAATAAAATTATTCCACTACTGGAAAAAATAAGAGAAATTGTCAAACCCTAGACTGTCGTGTAAAATAAAACAAATGTGAAGCATGCAAAAATCCTGACAAGTCATTAACATGTAAAAATTAAAGCTCTTCGGCACCTCCAGCCTAAACATAATGTGCGGAAAATATGGTCCTCGAATTAGCGTGCGCACATCTAGCCCTGCCTACTCACTCTTCGGCACCTCCAGCCTCCTCATCAATATGCTTACCTGCATCATTCACATCTAGTGAGTCTAAAGACTCAACAAACTTGAATCGTTATAAAAAGTACAAATACATAACATGCAACGGTGAAAAGTATTGTAATTAACGTACATTTCATGATCTTAAAAACATGAACTTAAACATATTGTGTCAAAGCATAGCGTGCCCAAAACATATCTAATCATATCAACATATATGTGTTCATTTTCTTTATTTGAATTCAAATCGTTATTTGAGAATTTCGTATCAGCTCTATTCGATGGATCCATCTACGTATACCCGTGGTACCCTGTGGCAGGGACATCGGCGACAATATCACCCATCCACTGAGCATTGGCCTTAATGTTCGTGTTCGTGTTCGTGTTAGTCACAACCAACTCTCATCCTTCAAAACGTATCTTCATATTCATCACTTATAAAAATCATGCATATACGTAAATTTTCTTAAAATCAAGCATGCATTGTATTTTTCATATTTTCATAAAAATTCATGTTCATGTTAAAATATACATTTTATACATTCAATCTTGGTGATCAGGGAAAAGCCAGGACTGCTAACTCGACCCGGGTGCAAAATGACTATTTTTCCCCGAGAAACCCTAATTGTCCATTTTACCCCTGGACCTCAAAGTTTAGACTCGAAGTCAACCAAACTCCTTAAAACACGTCAAAAAATATTTATAATTATTTCCTAGATGTAAACTCGGGCCTGTGCTTTAAATTTGGTAATTCTCGTAAAAACTTGGACAGGGGTCCCGGTTTTAACCCAAATTACTCAGTAACTCAACCAAAATTTCCCAAACTCAAATAATAACTTAACCACATTCAAAAAGACCCTAAACAACATGCTCCTAGCCATTTAAGAATCCCAAAAACACGGCTGAAACTTGTTGCACTTATCGGTTCTTATAGAGGTCGAAACCCTAGCCTCACCATCCTCCATAAACTCGAACCTAGCCCAATCTAGACCAAACCAGACTCAAACCAGGCAACACTAGGACTTGATTGGACCCTCCCAGATTGATTCAACCTCGGCCTAAGGTCCCATGCACGTGGTCATGCTTAAAACTCCCAGAACACCACAAAGCGCGACCCTTCTACAACCTAGGACTCATGATATGATCTTAGGACGTAAACTGCTGCACATGGGCTACCATGGACCATGACTCAGACCCCCCCAGGGTCTACACCATGGTACGGTTTGGCCCTTACATGGCCTTGTCTCCTTGCCTTTCCCAATCAGCCACTTCAACCACCAAGTACCCGAGAATTCAATCGAAACCTAAGCCGCATGCCCCAAACCTGATCTTACCACCTAAACCTTCGATGAACATGATGTATATCTTCCCTTACATGACCAAGCCCTAGCAGCTCCTTCCCCCACACCAAAACGTGAGTTCCATGACAAAAAAAAGCAACATGTTTATGAAAAACCATAAAGAACCGATGCTTGACATTAAATCTATTACATAACACGTGAATGGAATCACTATACATAATAGGGTGTGGTAGATGTGAAAGAACGAGATATAGGGTGTGCTTTTGTGATTTAACGCTCGAAAAATTTTCGCAGAATGTGAACCGGAGAGATGGGGTGGGATTTCTTTGCAAAACCTTGAGGGTTTTTGAAAGTGGCTGCTGAAGTTTAATAAAAAGGCTGCTGATGAAATCAGGGAGGGGGCGGCCGAGTGCTTATGAAGTATGTTTAGGGTTTAGATGTAGGGTTTAGGTGTAATATTAAGGGTTAATGGGCCTTTGTTTAAAAATAACGAGGTTTAAAAGTGTTTTAGGCCCATTATGCAATAAAATTGTCCCATCGAGCCCATAAAAACTCCCACAAATTATTTCGTTTAGATACGTTTTTGAAAATATTTCCCAAACCCTCAAAAAGTCCTCTGAATTTCTAAAATTTTTGTACTGGTTTAAAATATGACCCCACGAGCAAAAATACCCCACCAAGGCCTATTTTCGAAAATCACACTAAATTACACCATATGTTAAATAAGTAAAAATAATTATTTAATAAAAACATTTTTCCTTATTTATCACCGGTCTTCGTTCTTCGTTCGAGCGCGAAAAACTACTGAAACCCTTATGAATGAAACTTTAATAACCATGAAATGAAACACATGTCCATGCAATAATCATGCATTTAAAGCTTTAAAATAATTTAACACATATTTTAGCAAAACCGTAGATTGCATGCAGTCAGGTTACGTAGTTCGAATTTCTTAGATCTTAAAATTTCTCTATCCTTATAAAGAATTTTGTCTTCGAAATTTAAGACGTACAGAATAATTCCAGGTAGCGACTCCTCATCTCGGTCGTGGTCTGCCAAGTAGCCTACTCCTCGGAATTATTTAGCCACTTGACATTGACCATCTGGATCACCTTGTTCCAGAGCTTCTTTTCATGCATATCCAGTAACTAAGTGGGTCTCTCCTCGAAAGATAGATTCGGTGTCAGCTGTAGAGGCTCGTAGTTTAGCACGTGCAAAGGGTTCGACATGTACTTCCGCAGCATCGAGATGCATAACACGTTATGAACTCCCGCCAGATTCGGCGGTAATAAAACTCTATAAGCTAGTGTCCCAACTCTCTCGAGGATCTTGATTGTTCCTATTAATCTACGACTGATCTTGCCTTTCTTCGAAAATCTCATCACTCCCTTCACCGGTACAACCTTCACGATACATGATCACTTATGGAAAAATCTAGATCTCTAAGCCCTTGATCTGCATAGCTCTTCGGTCGACTCTGAGCGATCTTCATCCTGTCCTGGATCTTGACCACTAACTCTGCAGTCTGATTGACAAAGTCTGGTCCTAACTCTGCTCTCTCTCATACCTCATCCAAATACACTGGTGATCTACACTTCTTCCCGTATAGTGCCTCATATGGAGCCATATCGATGGATGTCTGATAGTTGTTGTTGTACGTGAACTCCAAGAGAGGTAACTTAGGCTCCCAGTTGCCCTGGAAGTCGATCATGCAGGCTTTGAGTAGGTCCTTGTTGGAACATTTCATGTTCGCAATCTTGATTTTGATGTTAACAAAACTTGTTATTTTGTTTCTAATGATTTACCTAGTGCGCAGGAAGCTAGAAATGATCAGGCTTCGAACTTATCAGTTATCGAGCCAAAACTGAAGCTATCGAGACGCAAACTGAAAACACCAAATGATCGACCAAACTGAATCGGCTCAACTGATATATCTAAGAACAGTTCAACTGATTGTCCAGCTGATAGGTGGTTCAGCAGATGAGCTGATGAAGAGTTCAACTGATGAAGAACCCAGCTGACCATTTTAATTGAAAGAGTGAAATCAGTTCAACTGACGAGTCAACTGATTTCACCAGCCCAACTGAAGATCAGTTCAAATGAGCAGTTAGGTGTATCAGTTAGTATTCAATCAATTGTAATTCAAGACAAGTTTACCTAAGTGGATTCCAGCTACGCACAAGGGTACAAAAGAATCTGTACGATCAAAGGTACAATAATGGATGTTGCAGCAAAGCTTAAAAACAAAATGTTCCAGGATAGTTTTCGGAAAATTCGAGACATGAATCTCAAGGATCGCATTCAAGCTTCAACGGATACAATTGTTGAGTCTCACTTTACGATCAGTTTTCCTCCTATAAATAGAAGATCAGTGAAGAACAACTCATACATTAAGAACAAGAACAAGTGTGTGTAGATACAGAGAAATGGCACTCAAATTGCATATCAGCTTACTAGAAGCAATTTGCCCAGAGGGAACACTTCATCGTGTTATCAACTTATTTTAGAAGCACAATTCCTTCTCAATTTCATGTAGTGTTCATTGTTCAGTTCTCTCTGACACACACACACCACCACCCAAATACAGTCTAGCACAAAGACAATAAACTTGTGTATGTAGTCTTTGACACACAGACGTTAAACAAGTGTTGACTGGAAGGTGTTACCTTCAGTCTATTCTAGAAGTTCAGTTAGGCAGTGGGTAAGTCCTAAGCTGGATGAGTTATTACACTTGTTACAATTAATCATAGTCTTCTAGTGGATCCTACCCGAGGTTGTAGAAGGAGTGACGTAGGAGCAGTTGAAGTCTCTGAATATCCATAAATATATCTTGTGTATTTAATCGTTTAACTATTGTTTTCAAATTGATTTGATCAGTAAGAGTATCTGTCGGTTCAGATTTTCACCATAACTGAACTGATATATGTCACAATTGATTCATGTTATTTTCAGTTATTCATTTACACGTAATATAAAATATATCAGTGTTTCTTAACGAATGATTATTTTGAGTGTTTTCTACTTGGTTTAATACCAAACTTGATATAATTCATCATTGTATACATTCTTAGGAAATGAGCTATTGCAGCTCAATGATTTATTGTGTTCAAAGCACCTCAAGGTGCCCATCACACAATCATTAAATTAGTATTAGAGCTTGCTGTTCTAAGAAGGACATTTGAAAACTGATAATTTAAAATATGTTTCAAAATATTATTTAAAATAGATTTCAAAATCCTCTTAAAAAATTTATATGGATTTACCGTAGGAAGAGAGATGGTCTTGGCTCTGCAACTAACGTTGTAGCCACTTCTCTCGTCTTCTTAATTTTGTTGTTTTAGCAACTTGCAGGGTGTTGAGTCCAAGCTGACAAAATATCAGCTAAACTGATCCGCGGAAAAGATTTCAGTTGCAGTCCACCAGTTCAACTGATCAATAGACGAAACCCAACTACAAGCTGAAACTGATGAGTTTAGTCGAGCTTAATCATCAAAAATGCCGTCTCTTCATTTCCATATCAGATCAATATAGATGATCAATGCGGTTCATCATCAGTTGAGTCCATTTTGAGTCAACTCGACCAGTTAGCCAGCACAGAGATCAAGTCCAAGGCAAAATAGCTGCTCTTCTGGCAAAAGAGACTCAAATTCAATGCAGCATTCAAAGCATTCAAGACGACCAGTTTTTAGTATATTCAGTTCTATTATTTGTAAAGTAACTTATATTTGATGTTATTTAATGTGTGCTAATGTAGTAGCAATTTTCCTTACACTTGCTGGTGTGTGTAAATGTATGATACAAGATACTCTTATTTGATCAAATAAACATCGTGTTCATCCAGTTAGCCTTCATATAACTGAACTGGTATCTTAAGAATTGTTTCCCAAAGTGCTTGAATGATGCTAAAACTTCATTAATCGCGTAAATGATTATATTTTTTAAGTGGAGTTTTTAATTCAGTTTCTGAGGGGGAGTTTTGTTTAGAATTATCCCTTGAACTGAAATTTTTTTCAAATCGTTTTTATTCAGTTTTTGAGGGGGAGATTTTCTTTCTGCTATCTTTCGAACTGAAAGACTCTTTTTAAAAGCTTTTTTTAAAAAAAAACTTTTTCATTCTCACAAAGGAGGAGAATCAGTTTCTTTTTAAAATCGCTTTAACTGTTCAAGTTTGTGATCATCAAAAAGGGGAAGATTGTTGGAACATTTCATGTTCTCAATCTTGATTTTGATGTTAACAAAACTTGTTATTTTGTTTATAATGAATTACCTAGTGCGCAGGAAGCTGGAACTGATCAGGCTTCGAACTGATCAGTTATCGAGCCAAAACTGAAGTTATCGAGACGCAAACAGAAAACACCAACCGATTGACCAAACTGAATCAGCCCAACTAATATATCAAATAACAAGTCAACTGAGTGTCCTGCGGATAGGTGGTGCAGTAGAAGATCTTCAAAAGCTCGGCCAGCTGATAAAGAGTTCAACTGATGAAGAACCCATCTGACCAGTTCAACTAAAAGAGTGAAATCAGTTCAACTGACGAGTTAACTAATTTCACCAGCCCAACTGAAGATCAATTCAGATGAAGGGTTAGGTGCATCAGTTAGGATTCAATCAGTTGTAATTCCAGACAAGCTTACCTAAGTGGATTCCAGCTACGCACAAGGGTACAAAAGCATCTGTAAGATCAAAGGTACAATAATGGACATTGCAGCAAAGTTTAAAGACAAAATGTTTTAGCATTGATTTCAGAAAAGTCGAGACATGAATCTCAAGGAACACATTCAAGTTGCAACGGATACAGTTGTTGAGTCTCACTGTACGATCACTTTCCCGCCTATAAATAGAAGATCAGTGAAGACCAACATATACATTAAGAACAAGAACAAGTGTGTGAAGATACAGAGAGGGCACGCATATTGCATATCAGCTCACTAAAAGAAATATGCCCAGAGGGAACACTTCATCGTGTTATCAGCTTATTTTAGAAGCATAATTCCCTTAGTGTGTGAGAACACTTTCTTGTAGTTTTCATTGTTCAGTTCTCACATACACACGCACACCACCACCCAAATACAATCTTGCACAAAGACAATAAACTTGTGTATGTAGTCTTTGACACACAGACATTAAACAAGTGTTTACTGGAAGGTGCTGCCTTGAATCTAGTCTAGGATTTCAGTTAAGCAGTGGGTAATTCCTAAGCTGGATGGGTAATTACACTTGTTACAATTAATCATAGTCTTCTAGTTGATCCTACCCGAGGTGATAGAAGGGGTGACGTTTGAGCAGTTGAAGTCTCCGAACATCAATAAACATATCTTGTGTATTTAATCGTTTAACTATTGTTTTCAAATTGATTTGATCAGTAAGAGAATCTCTCGGTTCAGTTTTTCACCATAACTGAATTGATATATGTCACAACTGATTCCTGTTATTTTCAGTTATTCAGTTACACTTGATATAAAATATATCAGTGTTTCTTAACGAAGGATTATTTCGAGTGTTTTCTACTTGGTTTAATACAAAACTCGATCTAATTCATCGATGTTTACATTCTTAGAACACGAGCTATTGCAGCTCATTGATTTATTGTGTTCAAAGCACCTCAAGGTTCCCAGCACACGATCCTTCAGTCCTCCAATATCTGAATCACCCTCTCTGACTGTCCGTCGATCTGAGAATGGAAGGCACTACTGAATAGCAGTTTAGTACCCAATACCTGATGTAGACACTTCCAGAATGCAGACGTGATCCTCGGATCACTGTGTGACACGATGGACATTGGAATCCCATGCAGTCTAACTATCTCTCTTATATACTGTAAGGTCCAAAAATTAAGACGACGTAATCCAACTGCATGCAAATATAGGAACTATGAAAATAAGTAATTAATTGATTTAATTGCTAAATTTATTTGTGTGACATGCATGATTTTATGATAAATGTGATTTAATTGTCATCCTGCATAAAATTGTATTTTTAAGGATTAATCAAGTTGCGATCGAAGAACGGAGACCGGTGGCTGAATAACGAAAAATGTTTTTAGTAAATAATTATTTTTAATTATTTAAAATATGGATTTATGGTTTTTCTTATTTTTGAAATTGATGGGTTTTGAGGTGATTTAATACGCCGGGACGTATATTTTATCGGGGTTGGTTTTTCAACAAAAATATGTACCTTTTAGCAACCCGGCTATTTAATCTACAAACTATTTTACCAAAAATTATTTTAATATTTTATTTAAATCCTAATTAGACTAATGGGCTTAATTTAAGGGCTTAATAGGCCTAAAGCCTTATTAGTATTTAATTAAGCTATATAATATATGTTTAATCAACCAAAAACCCTACAATTCTACACAAGACACACGGCCACCCTCTTTTAAAATTCTGAAATTTCTCTCCTCCCAAAATACCCCTCACACGACACACACCATCTACAATATTTAGAGGAAAAATCGTGAGAAGCCAAGGAAGGTTCAAGCCAAAGGTTCTCGTCCGTTCTTCGTGATTGTCAACAAGTTTTTCATGCGTTAATTACGCAAAGGCACGCCTATTCTTCCTTTTAAAACCATCAACACATCATATTAAATTTTTATGCAAGAAAAGTTTGGGAAATAAGTGACATCTTGAATAAATTTCGTTTTTATGCAATCCATGAGTTTTCAAGCATGATTTTGATTCCAACTTTTGTTGTTTACATGTATATAAGGGCTGCCATGATATAGGATGTGTTTAGGCATAATTTTTCACGGTATTTAGAGTCCTAGATAACCAACAAAGCACCACACGATCATAAAACGCATGCTGGCAGCAGGTTGCTGTCATGGGGTGTATAGGTCTCGGTTGTGGTGAGTTGTTGGCTAGGCTTTGGTTGGCTTGGTTCCAGGGCTAGCAAGGGCCGTGGGGGAGTCAAGGGTAGGGTCTTATTCATGATAGGGTTCGAGCTAAGTAGGCTGGGAGGAGTCCTTGTTGGGAAGGACTCCACCCGAGAGCCAAGGGAAACATGCGCAGGTTCAGAAGTTTTGGCAGGGAGAAGGGGCTCGGCCAGGGGGATGGGCTGGGTTGAACTAGGTCCTTTAGGGTCTAGAGAAGGTGGTCTAAGGTTGGGGCAGGGGCTGCTAGGGTTTGGTTCAAGCAGGACACGAGAATGAAACCAGAAACGTGGGGATTGCCATAGCGTGCATGCTGCTGTGTGTTTGCAGTGTTTCGTGCGTGGGGTGCAATGGCTTGGGTTGGTCTGGGCTTGGTCTGGGCGTGGTACAGGGAGGGTTAGGCTCATGATGGGTCGGTGGTTAGGTGGCTGGAAGAGTCCTAGGCAACTAGGAAACCCACTTCAACTAGAACACCTCACACACACATGTACAGATTTTTGGGTCAAGTTTCAGGAAGGTATTGAGCGGGCTAGGGCTTGTCTTACGGGCTGGGATTGCACAGTAGGGTCCCTAGATGGGTTGTCTAGGTTTTGGTTAAAGGTGGCTTGGGCGTGGCTCGAGTAAACTAGGAGATGGCTCGGTGTGTTCGTCGAAGGGTAAAAAACGAGATTAATTAAGCCAAAATTGATTCCATGGGTCCACAGGCGTGGCTCATGACATGGAAGGGTAGAATAAACAATAACAAGGCTATGTTAAAAATTTGGGGTCAAAATAATGAGTTTTGGATTTAATCGGGATTTAATCGCCGCACGAAAAGCTAATTAACGAGTTAATTGAAACACCTAGTTAAGCTTTATAAAATTATGAAAAATTAGGTTTAAGCTTAAATAATTATAAAAAGTCTAAGTTTTTAATTTGGGAATTTTATAATAAGGTTTTGTTTAATTCGGGATTAAAACGCATTAATACGTCACATTTAAAGATTAATTTAAAAGTCATCGAATTAAGCTAAATAAAAATATGAAAAAATTTATGTAAGCTTAAATAATTATTTGGGACATGTTAGAGTCAATGAAATTAAGAAAATGTCTAAAACGGGAAATTTTACGTCTAGGGGTAAAACGATCTTTTTACACCTAGAAATTAGTAAACGTCATGGCAGTGTTCTGAATGTTGTTTTATGTATTAATATGATTAATTTAAATGTTTATGAATTTTTATGATGTTGATTTTAAAACTTTTATGGTTTTTTATGATTTTTATGTGTTAAAACGTTTATTTTAAATGTTTACGGATTTTTTATGTAAAAATGTTTATTCTAAAATGTTTATGGATGTTTATGATTTTAAAATGTTAAATAATGATTTTTAAATGTCTATGGAATTTTTATGGTTTAATCTTTGACATTTAAAAGATATGTTGCATGCTTGGTTTCAAAAATAAAAAGATATGCATATACATGATTTTTATTAAGTGATGATAACATGTTGAAGGACGTGAAGGGATTGTGACTACTACATGTTGGAAATATCGTGAGGGTTATGGTCCCAGTGGGAGCCCGACGATCGTGTTTCCTTGGATACAGATACGAATACGAATACGTGATACGAATACGAATATGTTAATACGTAGGCCAGGGCCCAGTTGACCGGTGAGAGTGTTGCTGGTGTCCCCCGCCACCTAGTACTGTGGTTTTCTTTAGATGGATCCATCGCCCAATACGTTTAAGAATACGAGTCACAATCACGATATGAATTCAACAAAACACGAACATGGATATGAATATGAATACGAATATGGATACGAATATTAATATGTTTATGTGATATGTTTATGTGTAGGAAATGTTTATGTTTTGAAAAAGTTTAAGTTTAAAGTTTATGCATTATTAAGAAAATGATATTTTAAGTACAAGTATTTTTCACTGTTATATGTTAACTGTATTACGTTTTACTTGTTATCAAAGATATGACGTGTTGAGTCTTTAGACTCACTAGGTGTGTTGATGCAGGTGATATTAATAATTATGAGGTTGGAGGTCTTGACGGGTGACTTTGCTGGACTTTCGGTGCACATAACCCGAGGACCAGCGCTTCTATTTCCGCATTTAAGTTTACGATTCTAAGTTAAAGATCTTTTTTACGACATTTTATTTATGCTTTTGAGGGATTTTTGAGAGGATTAGTATGGGCTATTTTTTCCAAATTATTGCTTTTTAGGTTTGGTAAAATAGTAGACGATTTTACGTTTTGAACTATTTCTTTTGATTTTCAAATATTAGTTGGTTGGTTTTATTATTAAAAATGATGGCAAAAATACTTTAATTATTTTATATGGTGCGGCCGAAATATAGATTTGATTGGTAAGGTTTAAAAAAAAATTTCTAAGTACTTTTAAAAGAAATAAAAAGGCAGACGTTTCAGTTTGTATCAGAGCAAAAGTCCTGTAAAGGGTTGTGCCACCATCAGCGCCAGAAAGATCAATCGTCAGGCCTCAATTTGTAAGTTTTACATGCTTTATGATTTGATACGATGCTACCTGCATGATGACATGAATATTATGTTTACACTACATGTTTACTAGCTTTTTGAGTATATATGCTTTGCATGCTTAAATTGCTAAAATGAAATAGGATATGTCACATGATTAGAAAACCTAGATTTAAATGCATGTTGGTTACGTTAGAATTTGGAAAACGTTCAGATAAGATGCCTCCTAGACGTGCCCCTAGTAACGAGAACCGAGTAGAGAACAGTGTGAATAATCAAGGAAATGGACCACCACCCGATGCTGCTACACGTGCTCTTGAGGGGATGGCTCGCCTCTTCGAGCAGCAGATTCAGCAGCAGCAGTTACAGCAACAATAGTTACAGCAGCAGCTACAGCAGATGCAACAGCAGCACCTACAGCAGCCACCTAGGCCACATCGCGACATTTATGATCAGTTCCGGAGGCTGCGGCCGAAGGAATTTTCTGGCACTACCGATCCTTTTGCTGCTGAGAGCTGGATACGTTCACTTGAGGTACACTTTCGCTATCTGGACATGGGAGATGCTGACCGTGTGAGGTGTACCACTTATCTGTTCAGGGATGACGCTTCTTTATGGTGGGAAGGAGCCGAGCATGGTGTTGACCTTGCTACCCTCACTTGGGCTCAATTCAAGACAAAATTCTATGAGAAGTACTTTACTGCTGATGTCAGAGGCAGAATAGAGAGGGAATTTATGACTCTCCGTCAGGGAGACGTATCTGTTGCTGATTTTGTGAAGAAGTTTGATAGGGGTTGCCACTTTGTACCCCTTATTGCCAGGGATGCGGAAGAAAAGCTTAGACATTTCATGGATGGCCTACGACCTACCATACGGGATAAGGTTATGATGATGCGTCCTGCGGATTATGCGACATCAGTTACCTATGCATATCAGGCTGAGCAATCCTTGAAGGACATCGACTTTGAGTTACAGCATAAGAGGCAACAACAGCAGAAATTGATTCCATGGGTCCACGGGGGTGGCTCATAACATGGAAGGGTAGAATAAACAATAAAAAGGCTATGTTAAAAATTTGGGGTCAAAATAATGAGTTTTGGATTTAATCGGGATTTAAGCGCCGCACGAAACGCTAATTAACGAGTTAATTGAAATACCTAGTTTTAAGCTTTATAAAATTATGAAAAATTAGGTTTAAGCTTAAATAATTATAAGAAGTCTAAGTTTTTAATTTGGGAATTTTATAATAAGGTTTTGTTTAATTCGGGATTAAAACGCATTATACGTCACATTTAAAGATTAATTTAAAAGTCATCGAATTAGGCTAAATAAAAATATGAGAAAATTCATGTAAGCTTAAATAATTATTTGGGACATGTTAGAGTCAATGAAATTAAGAAAATGTCTAAAACGGGAAATTTTACATCCAGGGATAAAACGATTTTTTTACAACTAGAAATTAGTAAACGTCATGGTAGTGTCCTGAATGTTGTTTTATGTGTTAATATGATTAATTTAAATGTTTATGAATTTTTATGATGTTGATTTTAAAACTTTTATGGCTTTTTATGATTTTTATGTGTTAAAACGTTTATTTTAAATGTTTACGGATTTTTTATGTGAAAATGTTTTTAAAATGTTAAATAATGATTTTTAAATGTCTATGGAATTTTTATGGTTTAATCTTTGACATTTAAAAGATATATTGCATGCTTGGTTTCAAAAATAAAACGATATGCATATACATGATTTTTATTAAGTGATGATAACATGTTGAAGGACGTGAAGGGATTGTGACTACTACATGTTGGAAATATCGTCAGGGTTATGGTCCCAGTGGGAGCCCGACGATCGTGTTTCCTTGGATACGGATACGAATACGAATACGTGATACGAATACGAATATGTTAATACGTAGGCCAGGGCCCAGTTGACCGGTGAGAGTGTTGCTGGTGTCCCCCGCCGCCCAGTACTGTTGTTTTCTTTAGATGGATCCATCGTCCAATACGTTTAAGAATACGAGTTACAATCACGATCTGAATTCAACAAAACACGAACATGGATATAAATATGAATACGAATATGTATACGAATATGAATATGTTTATGTGATATGTTTATGTGCAGGAAATGTTTATGTTTTGAAAAATTTTAAGTTTAAAGTTTATGCATTATTAAGAAAATGATATTTTAAGTACAAGTATTTTTCACTGTTATATGTTAACTGTATTACGTTTTACTTGTTATCAAAGATAGGACGTGTTGAGTCTTTAGACTCACTAGGTGTGTTGATGCAGGTGATATTAATAATTATGAGGTTGGAGGTCTTGACGGGTGACTTTGCTGGACTGTCGGTGCACATAACCCGAGGACCAGCGCTTCTATTTCCGCATTTAAGTTTACGATTCTAAGTTAAAGATTTTTTTTACGACATTTTATTTATGCTTTTGAGGGATTTTTGAGAGGATTAGTATGGGCTATTCTTTTCAAATTATTGCTTTTTAGGTTTGGTAAAACAGTAGACGATTTTACGTTTTGAACTATTTTTTTTGATTTTCAAATATTAGTTGGTTGGTTTTATTATAAAAAATGATGGCAAAAATACTTTAATTATTTTATATGGTGCGGCCGAAATATAGAATTGATTGATAAGGTTTTAAAAAAAAATTTCTAAGTACTTTTAAAAGAAATAAAAAGGGCAGACGTTTCATATATAGCTCTGTGTACTGATTCATGGTGAAAGTCTTCCTGATCGGTAGAAAGTGTGCTGACTTAGTGATCCGATTAACTATCACCTAAATGGCATTATATCCTCCAGCTGTCCTAGGAAGTTTTGTCACAAAGTCTATGGTAATGTTCTCACATTTCAACTCGAGAATAGGGAGTTGTCTCAGCTTCGCTGCAGGTCTTTGATGCTCTGCCTTGACCTGCTGACATGTCAAACACTCGGAGACGAAACACATAATATCTCGCTTCATGTCCGGCAACCAATAAAGAGTCTGTAGATCCTTACACATCTTTGTACTCCTTGGATGAATGGAGTACGAGGTGTTGTGGGCCTCTCTCGTGATATCTGCTATCAAGGAATTAGTGCTAGGGACCCATAGTCAGTCACGATATCTGACTATGACATCCTCAACTGTATACAATCTCAGGCCTTAGACTCATCTCTCTGTCTCAACTTCTATAACAGCACGTCAAAAGTCTGCCATGCTCGAATCATGTCCCTCGGTGTCGACTGCACTATCAGGGTAGAAAGACTAGGGGCATTGCCCCTGGCATACACAGCAAGCTCAAACCTCTGAATCTCTACCTACAGCTGCCTTTGTACCGACAATTGAGTGATCACTGTGTTCTTTTGGCTCAGGGCAACTGCAACCACATTAGCCTTACCCGGATGGTAGCTAATGTCGTAGTCATAATTCTATACTAGCTCTAGCCACCTCCTCTATCTCATGTTCAGCTCTTTCTGCATGAAGAAGTACTTCAGGCTCTTGTGATCGGTGAAGATCCTACACTTCTCCCCATACAGATAATGCCTCCAAATATTCAGGTCGAATACTAGTGCCGCTAGCTCAAGGTCATGAGTAGGATAATTTTTCTCATGGACCTTCAATTGTCTGGACGCGTAGTCTATAACCTTGTCGTGCTGCTTCAAAACTACGCCCAAAACGAGCTTCGAAGATCTGTATAAAGCACATACTGACCTTGCCCTGATGGCATAGCTAGAACTGGCACTCAAATCAATGCCTGCTTCAGCCTATCAAAACTCTCCTGGCACTCTGATCCTCAAGTGAATTTGGCATTATTCTTCGTCAAAGCGGTCATAGGCACTGCAATAGAAGAAAATCCCTGAATAAACTTCCTCTAGTACCCAGCCAACCCCAAGAAACTGCAGATCTCTGCCACACATTTAGGCGCTGGCCAATCTCGGACTGCCTCGACCTTACTGGGATCAAAATCTACTATATCGCGGGATATATTGTGGTCCAAGAATGCCACTCTGTCTTCCCAAAACTCACATTTACTGAACTTGGCATATAGCTGACTGTCCTTCAAAGTCTGTAGTGTGGTCCACAGATGCCGACTGTGCTCCTCTCTGCTCTTCGAATAAATCCGAATGTCGTCTATGAAAACTATGACAAACTGATCTAAGTACGACTGAAACACAAGATTCATGAGATCCATGAAGATCGTTGGCGTGTTCGTCAATCCGAAAGGCATCACCATAAACTCATAGTGCCCATAATGCCTCTTGAAAGCGGTCTTATGCACGTCAAAGTCTCTCACCTTCAGCTGGTGGTATCCTGATCGGAGATCTATCTTCGAGAATACTGATGCTCCCTGAAGCTGATCGAATAGTTCCTTGATCTTGGGCATTGGATACTTATTTTTAACTGTGACCCGGTTTATCTCCTGGTAATCAATGAAAAGCCGCATGCTGCCGTCCTTCTTCTTAATAATCAGTATCGTTACGCCCCATAGAGAAAATCTCGGGCAAATAAAACCCTTGTCTAGCAAGTCCTATATCTGATCCTTTTGTTACTTCATTTCTATAGGTGCTAGACGATAGGGTGCCTTAGAGATCGACGTTGTACTAGGCATCAGCTCGATGGAAAATTCCACCTCTTTATTTGATGGAATCCCTGGAACTTCGTCCAGGAAAACACTGGGAAAATCCTTGACCACTTCGACCTCCTCTAGCCTATTGTTGACTGGCTCGGTCACTGTCACAATACTGGCCAAAAATGCCTGGCAGCCTCTCCTCATGAGCTTCCTCGCACAGATGCAAGAAATGATGTGTGGCATCAGCTGGTGTATGGCTGCCTCAAAAATAAATGGCTTCCTGGAAAGCGATCGGACAGATACTTAATACGTCAAAAATTCTATGGTAGCTTCGTTCGAAGAAAGACACTCCATACCCAGAATAATGTCGAACTCTGGCAACGGTAGCGCAATGAAATCTGCCTGCACCGTATTTTTCTGTAACCGAAGCTCCAATCTCTTCACTATTTGCGAGGTAAACATCTAATCTTCGGACGGAATTGAAACTCTAAATCCTAAATCCATAGCCTCTTGTATGATTCTTAGTTGCTTGACAAAAGACTCAGGTATAAATGAATGTGTAGCTCCGAAATCTAGCAATGCATACGTGGCTACACCTGAAATATATATCCTTCTTGAGACAATACATACCATCAAATCTGATAATGATGAAACTTAAGAAATATTCTATTAGTAATTATCCCAATATCCTCGAAATTCATTGATTTACTTCTAGTGTTACCACAAAAATTTTAAAAATTTCAAATTAACCCCGAAAGTTTTGAATTTCTTACCATTTGGCCCTTCAATTTTTCGAATATTTTATCTTAGTCTTCATGAAATTTTGAATCTACTCAATTTAAACCTTAATTTTCTCGAAAATTACAAATTTGGTACCAAAATTCCAAAAATTTGCGAAAACAGTCTCTCTATTTTCAAATTTTTGCGATTAGGTCTCTGAAATATCGATTACTTCATTATGGTCCTCAAAGCTCTTAATTAAATCAATTCAACCCTTAAGCCCACCTATTAGAACATGCAACCTAATTTATTCTAGGTTCTCAATCCCAAAAATAATTCCCACAACCAACACAATAATTCATGCAATCGAGGTGGCAAATAAAAATTCTTAAACATAAAGGTTACCGGTGGTCAGTGTAGCGTCTGGCTCGACCTCCGCCTCCTCTACATGTATCACATAAGCCCTGCTAGTAGTGGGGCCCTTGTTCTTAGGGAAATCAGCTTCCTTGTGGCCTTCTTCCTTGCATATGAAGCATTTGAAAGTCCCCTACATACACTTGCCAAAGTAGAACCGGTTGCACTACTTGCATGGCAGCCTCTCCTCCGGTTTAGGAGCCCCTGGTTTGTGGCCTTTGTTTTCTGGGCCTCTAGAACTGACCCTGGGGCTTCTACTGCTCCTGATGCCTCGGTGGCCCGGTGAACTGTCTCTTCTGTCGCTACGAGCTGGAATGGGCCTGATGCTCCTTCCGTTGCATCTTGGCGTCGATATCTCTCAGTGCATAACAGCCCGGTGCAAAGTGGGTCTGAGGCCATTCAGGAAATGCCTCAGCTTCTGGGCGGCATCTCTCGCAATAAGGGGCACAAAGTGACAGCCCCTGTCAAACTTCCTGATAAACTCTGTCACAAAAAAGCCCTCGTGTTGGAGACTCATAAACTCTCTGGTTAGGCATCCCCTGACCTCAGCTGGAAAGTATTTGTCGTAGAAGACATCCTTGAATTGATCCCATGTGAGGGTAGCCAAGTTCACTCCGTGCATTGCTCCCTCCAACCAAAGAGATGCATCGTCCCTTAGCATGTGTGTGGCGCAGCAGACCCGATCTCTGTCTCTCATGTCTAGATACTGAAAGTACAACTATAGAAATCCGATCCAACCCTCTGCTAAGAATAGATCAATAGTACCCCCGAACTCCTTTGGGTTGAGACGTCTGAATTGCACATAAATGTCACTTTGGGGCGTTGGATCTTGTTGTGCCTGCTCCATCACTCTAGCAATACCCTCAAGGACTCGGGAAGCTGCGTCTTCTGGCGGCGGTAGTGGTGGAAGGCCTCTATCGCCTCCAGAAGTACCATCCTCTATCTTCTCCAGAACTACCATCACGTCTATCGGTCTGGGGCGCGTCTGGAGGCAGATTATATGAATATAGTCCAAATTCTAAATATAACACATCATGCAATTTAATCTAGCTTATTTTATAAAAAAACATTTAATCCTTAAACCATGTAAACATCTAAACATATACTATAAATCACTGAAAAACATGCATCATGTAAACGTACATGTGATATCATTAAACCATTAAAAACATGCAAACTTATAGACTTGAGGTTTGAAGACTGGGCTGCTGAAGCTAGCGGCTGCACAACCCTATTCATGACCCTTGCTCTGATACCAACTGAAACGTCTACTACTCAAAATACTATTAGAAGAAAAATATTTCGTTTTCCAAACCACAACTCGAAAAATAAATTTAAATGCATGCATACAACAACAGTTGACAATCACACGTTTTAAAACAAAATTATTCAACTACTAGTAAAAATACTACAGTTAAAAATAAGAGAAATTGTCAAATCCTAGATTGTCGTGTAAAATAAAACAAATGTGAAGTATGCAAAAATCCTGACAAATCATTAAAATATAAAAACAAAAGCATATGAAAATATTCATGTTCACTCCTAACTCATAAACATGATGTGCGAAAAATATGGTCCTCGGGTTAGCATGCGCACATTCAGCCCCGCCTACTCACTCTTTGGCACCTCCAGTCTCCTCATTAATATACTCACTTGCATCATTCACACTTAGTGAGTCTAAAGACTCAACAAACCTGAATCGTTATAACAAGTACATATACATAAAATGCAACAATGAAAAGTACTGTAATTAACATACATTTCATGATCTTACAAACATGAACTTAAACATATCGTGTCAAAGCATAGAGTGTCCAGAACACGTCTCATCGTATCAACATATACGTGTTCATTTATTTATTTTAATTCAGATCGTTAGTTGTGACTTTCGTATCAACTCTATTCGATGGATCCATCTACGTATAACCGTGGTACCCAGCAGCGGGGACATCAACGATAGTTTTACCCACTGAGCCTTGGCCTTACACATTCATGTTCGTGTTCGTGTTCATGTTAGTCACAACAACTCTTATCCTTCAAAACATATCATCATATTCATCACTTATAAAAAAAATCCTTACACGTAGATTTCCTTAAAATCAAGCATACATCGTATTTTTCATATTTTCATAAAGATTCATGTTTATATTAATGTATACAATTTAAACATGTAATCTTGGTGATCAAGGTATTTCCAGGACTGCTAACTCGACCCGGGTGCAAAATGACTATTTTTCCCCTGGAAACCCTAATGGTCATTTTGTCCCTAGAAACTCTAATTGAAAATTTTACTCCTGAACCTCAAAATTTCAACCCGAAGCTAACCAAACTCCTTAAAACACTTGAAAACATATTTATAATTATTTCCTAGACGAAAACTTGGGCCCATGCACTAAATTCTGTAATTTGCGTAAAAACTTGGACCGGGGTCCTGGTTTTAACTCGAATTGCTCTGTAACTCAACCAAACTTTCCCAAACACAAATCAGGCTTAACAACACTCGACCAGACCCTAAACAAAATGCTCCTAGCCATTTAGGACCCCCAAAAACACGGCTGAAACTTACTGCACTTATCAGTCCTTATATAGGTCGAAACCATATCCTCACCATCCTCCATAAACTCGAACCTGGCCCAAGCTAGACCAAACCAGACTAAAACCAGACCACACTAGGATGTGACTGGACCCTCCCAGATGGATTCAACCTCGGCCCAAGGTTCCATGCACGTGGTCTTACACAAAACTCCCAGAACACCACAAAGCGCGACCCTTATACAACCTAGGACTCACGATATGATCTTAGGATGTATCCTGCTGCACATGGGCTACCCTGGACCACGACTCAGACCCCCCCAGGTTCTGCACCATGGTATGGTTTGGCCCTTACATGGCCTTGTCTCCTTGCCTCTCCCAATCGGCCACTTCAAACACCAAGTACCCGATAATTCAATTGAACCCTAAGTTGCACGCTCCAAACCTGATCTTAGCACCTAAACCTTCAATGAAAATGATGTATATCTTCCCTTACATGACCAAGCTCTAGAAGTTCCTTCCCCCACACAAAAACGTGAGTTCCATGAAAAAAAAAGCAACATGTCTATGAAAAACCATAAATGACTGATGCATGACATTATATCTATGACATAACACGTGAATGCAATCAATATTCGTACTAGGATGTGAAATATGAGAAATAACGAGATATAGGGCGTGCCTTTGCGATTAAACGCTCGAAACCTTTGCGTAGAACGTGAACCGGAGAGACGGGGAGGGATTTCTTTGCAAAACCTTGAGGGTTTTCAAAAGTGGCTGCTGAATTTTAATGAAAAGGCTGTTGATGAAATGAGGGAGGGGGCGGCCGAGTGCTTATGAAGTAGGTTTAGGGTTTAGATGTAGGGTTTAGGTGTAATATTAAGTGTTAATGGGCCTTAGTTTAAAAATAATGAGGTTTAAAAGGATTTTAGGTGCATTATGCAATTAAATAGTCCCATCGAGCCCAAAAACACTCCCGCAAAATATTTCGTTTAGGTACGTTTTGGAAAATATTGCTCAAATACCTCAAAAAGTCCTTCGAATTGCTAAATTTTGTTTACCGTTTTAAAATATGACCCAACAAGTAAAAATACCCCACCAAGACCTATTTTCGAAAATCACACTAAATTACAACATATATCAAATAATAAAAAATAATTATTTAATAATAAAATATTTCCTTACTTATCCCCAGTCTCCGTTCCTCGTTCGAACGCGAAAAACTATTAAAAGCCACTATGAATGAAACTTTAATAAACCATGAAATGACACACATGCCCATGCAAAAATCATGCATTTAAAGCTTTAAAATAATTAAACACATATTTTAGCAAAACCCTAGATTGCATGCAGTTAGGTTACATAGTTCGAATTTCCTAGACCTTATAAATATTGATAGGCTTGAACATCCTATATTTGAACTTCCTCCTTTTTATTCTTTATCAGCCCCAAAACTGCTCATGCTCCCTTTATTCAATTTGTTCTTCTTTTCATCTGGAGGGCAATAAAGGGGTGAGAGTTTTCGGAAACACTCAGCAATAGGGGCCGATCAACTACTAGAAAACATTTGATACATATCATTTTAAAACCGTCTTCTTTTTACGCAGCATAATTTATCTGGGGTCTTTTCCTGCATTCGGGCTCCCTCCGGGGCCTCCTCTCATAGACAGGCTCCCTGTGGAGCCTTTTACCTCACAATATTTCCCGATGCACCATTATCAGAATCAAAACAGATACTTATCATTCGGAGACGGATATATTCGAACAGAACCACACAAACATAAAACAAAGCGGAGGGACATAAACGAACAATTGGGTGGCACGAAGAAAATTTAAACAACTTGGAAAAGATCGAATTCATAACTTATACAAAACTTATAGTAGATGATCGTATTTTAAAACATAAATAATCTTTAAAACATATAAACCCACTTATACTTGGTTCGATAATGCGGCTCGAGCTTGATTGCTACTTGGACGAAGCCTCGGCCGAAACTTGGACAGCACGTAGTTGATCCTTTGAGGAGAGTTTCTAGTTGTTTTAGCAGCACTTTGACATGTTTTTGTTGAGGCGCGAACGTCCGAAAGAAGCTTCCTTTTCTTCCTTGACTTAACTGAAACTTTGAAGTGAGATGGGAGGGAATTTGAGTGTGGTCTTTGCTACAACACATAGGGTATTTATAGGTGAAAAAGTGACCATTCTTGTGAGGCCCGGGGCCGAAGAGGGCGGGGGGTGATCGCCGGTGCCATCAGTAGTTGCACGGACAATGAGCGGCTCCTGGCAGGCTTCTAGGTGAAGGGAACATGAATGAACCGAACCCACACGGGAATGAGAGGGATTCCGAGACTGTTCAATGTAATGGACTGTACAGTTGAAGAGGGCTTAAAAGATTTGATTTGTACTACTCATATCACGAAGGTGCATCTTCTTTTCGGTAGCTCATCACATAAGAACTCCAAAGTTAAGCGTGCTTGACTTGGGGCAATTTTGGGATGGGTGACCTCCTGGGAAGTTTCCCAGGGTGCGTGTGAGTGAGGACATAAGCACGCTGGAAAGACTCGTCGTGGTACAGTGAGGACAGTCGTCGAATCTGGGGCGTTACAAGTGGTATCAGAGCCGACCTCTCTTAGTACGGTGTGGTTCGGGGACGAACCAAGCGGAAGCTGGTGGGCATGTGAGGCCCGGGGCCGAAGAGGGCGGGGGGTGATCGCCGGTGCCATCAGTAGTTGCACGGACAATGAGCGGCTCCTGGCAGGCTTCTAGGTGAAGGGAACATGAATGAACCGAACCCACACGGGAATGAGAGGGATTCCGAGACTGTTCAATGTAATGGACTGTACAGTTGAAGAGGGCTTAAAAGATTTGATTTGTACTACTCATATCACGAAGGTGCATCTTCTTTTCGGTAGCTCATCACATAAGAACTCCAAAGTTAAGCGTGCTTGACTTGGGGCAATTTTGGGATGGGTGACCTCCTGGGAAGTTTCCCAGGGTGCGTGTGAGTGAGGACATAAGCACGCTGGAAAGACTCGTCGTGGTACAGTGAGGACAGTCGTCGAATCTGGGGCGTTACAATTCTCCTCCCCCAGTCATTCAGCCTAAATTGACCTTTCAATAGCCAAAGGTGATGGTCCAAATAGCCTCCAAATGGTCAAAGGTTATCCACAACCAATGGTCACCTTGGTGTACTCAATGATCGCTCCTTACACATTGATTACGTCCAATTTTTATCTCCTCCCATGGTTGGATTTTTCTCTCTTTTAGGACAAGTATCAATGAGCTTCCTTGAGCTGAGGGTTTAAGCTCATGACCTAGGGGTTTCTTCCTCCAAACGATGGTACTTCAATTCTTACGGTTTTGCATTGCATTTATTTTCTTTGATCTACCTTTGGAGCTTTTTGATCCGAAAATTTATGTATATTGTTGAGTTTCTTTAATTAAAATTTTTGGATTTAAAAGTCGAGTTTTACTGCTTATATGTTTTGCTTCGGAATTTCGAGTATTTAGAGTTTCAGCCCACTTTGACTTGTTCTCTTCAGCTATCAGTTCTTCGTGCTTTCTTCTGGATGACTTCTTTTCATCCTTGAATATTCTTTTGTGCTTGAAGGCCTTTTTACCCTTTTCAACTGATCTCTTGCTGTCCTTTTTTGGTTTTGGACAGTCAGCAATGAAGTTACCAGTCTTCCGCAATTAAATCACTCATTTGGTTCCTCCTTTGATTCGTTTCCGTGATAGTTTTTCTAGAAGGGACCTTGATTATTTCTCATGAATTTCCTGAATTTCCTTACAAATAATGACATTGCGTAATTTCTCATTTGTTCAACTGACTTCTCAACAGAAACTGTTGGTTCCAACTTCAGTGCACTTAGAGCAGTTGTAACTAATGGATTTATTAGCTCTCCATCTCTGGTTTGCATCTCGAATTTAAAGGCTTTTAAATCTGCAAATGAGTCATATAGCTCAACCTTGATCAGCTCTTTTGATTCTCTCATGGCCATAGTTTTGACATCTCATTCTTTGGGAAGGCCACGCATCTTTTTTAATGCAATCTCTTTGTTTGAGTGCACACTTCTTGATACGAATCTGACCGGGTGTTACGTGCTAATGGTTGAAAGGAAATTTAAGATGCGTTGTTGCCTCGGACTTTCAAACTTGATTGTGATTAAAGATGATGAATCAATCATATTCAAGCAAGTGGTGAAGTTCAACAAAGAATATAACAAGGACCTATAACGAGTGGACTTAGCAAGAAGTTTTAAAGAAGCACTTCAAGGATTCATGGTGAACTACCAATGAAGTTCAATAAATGGGATGTCTAAATTAGAGGAGCTTGAGGAACATGGACACAATGATGGAAGTGTTTGAAATGTAATTCAAGTGCTAAAAGACCATGAGGACAGCAGCACGTGCGCCCCCGCGCCAGAAGCGGCGCAGCCGCGCGCCATCGCGCATGTTTTGGCGCTGCCGCGCGCATCGGGCAGAACATGGCGCGCCCCCGCGCGTGTTTCGGCGCTGCCGCGCGCACCCGGCTGGAATGTGCAGAACATTGCGCGCCATCGCGCGAGATCACGCGCTACCGCGCGCAGTTCCGTGTAAAACTTTGTTGCCAACTCTTTTGATGACTTTTTACACTACTTTTTCTTATTTTATTGAATATATATGCATTGTATCAATCAAGGAACGAGATATTCAGACTTTTAAACATATTATTGGATATTTCTCTCAATATTCAAGGCTATTTTAGCTTTGTTCTTCACAAAATCAAACTTACCAAAGATTGCATCTTTGTGGCGTTTGTCGATTGTTTTCGCACGGATTGTCAAAACAAGTTCTTTGAAGGTTCGTATGAAATTCGATTGTTATTCTCGTTGATATTTGTTGCTAAGTGTTAATCGCTTAGAGGTGAATATCACAAATCGTTACTTGTTTCAAAAGACCGGGACAACAAAATCGATCCTTGTTCGTTATTGAATTGAGGGCGCGATTCTAATTAATCGTGTTTGCTTCTCATTCGTACGAGGATTCGTATCATTTGGTATCAGAGCTTTTGGTTCTCTTTGATTCAAGTAAGTTATCGTTGCTTTTTTCAGATCTGTTTAAAATTTCGTTTTGTTCTCAGATCTTTGTTATCCTTTCATTGCTATTTTCAGATCTGTCAAAAAAATAAAAAAAATCCGTTCTGTTATTAGATCTGTGTTATCCTTTTGTTTCTATTTTCAGATCTGTTTAAAATTTCATTCTGTTCTCAGATCTGTGTTATCTTTTTGTTTTTATTCAAGATCTTTATAAAATTTCGATTCTGTTTTCAGATCCGTGTTATCCTTTCTATTGTTGTAAGATCTGAGTTATTCTAGTGTTCTTTGTTTTGTACAGTCCAAGTGAGACAGTTGCAAGTGTCCACGAGTTGAATCTTGTTAGTTTGATATACAAATATAAAGATTGACCACACTTTCGAGAAAACTATCACATTCGAGTGAAAACACTTGAGTGCGAGCGTTATTTCTTTGGAGTGACCAGTGATTATTTTGTAGTGAAAAAAAAAAGAGAAAAAAAAAGGAGAGTCTAGTGAATTTCCATTGGAGTGACCAGTGAGGATTCGTGGTGAGGAAACTTATCTTTTATTGTTTTATACTAACTTTTTTTTGCAGGTATAATGATTGACGATCGTTAATTTCAATTAATGTTAGGAAGGTTGGATAAAATGTGGGAGAAGAAGTTTAAGCCTCTACGAAAAAAATATAGGAGGTGCGAAGAAGATGAGACATGTAATGGGTATGTTGATGGGGGTAGACGAGTTAGTAGATTTGGAAAGAATAGAGCGTCGCATTTGGATAGGGATGATGATATGCGATGTGAGGAAGATAGAGGATTTGGCATAAGAGGTGAACGTGGTTTGCATGGGGAGTCGTTGATATCCACGTGGAAGACAAGCTTGGAAGAGAAACTCATTTCTAGGCCAAAGAATGAGTCGAGAGTTGAAGCTAGCAAATATGAATATCAAGGTACAAGTAAAAACTCAAATTCTAGTACTTGTGATATTATATGTTGTTGGTGTTTAGAAATTGGTCATGATATCACTCAATGTCCACGTGATCAGGTGACCATAGTAGAATCATCTGTTGAGCCTAAATCTGATGTTGTTGCTGAATCTGAATATGAAGTTGAGGTGGGGGAGATTGAGGATGATAATAATACGCTGGTTCTTGACACGAGTGTTGAGCAGTATGTGGTATAAGGTGAATTGATAGATGATGGTACTTCACTGGTTGATGATACGAGTACTGTTAAACAAAACCTTGTGGACAGTGAATCATTGAGTGGTGAAGAAGTTTCTATTTTGTCTACCATGGGAGAGGAGAGTAGGCAAGGAAAAGTTATTATACATAAATTCGTTGAGCAACGAAATACTTCATTTGTTCAATTAAATCCAATTGTTGTTCTTAAGAATCAATTGAAATTCCTTGAATTGTGCGAAAAAGAAATTAAAATGGCCGAAAGAAAGAGAGAACAAAAGAGTGAGATGGCCATAGAAAAGAAAGAAGAGAGAAAAGAACAAGAAAAAGAGGCAAAAGAAAATAAAAAGAAAAAGAAATTTATGGCCCAAAAGAGTGAGATGGAGAGATGTTTATTCTTGCATAAACCCTTTCATGTACCTTTGTACAAAGTGGTTTATTGTTATGGTGATGATATAGCCGGTTCAATCCCGAGCATTGCTATTTCTTATTTTCAGGTTCTTGGGGTTGTCATGCCAAGGAGACAAGTGAGTCTTACTAAAGGGAGAACCCAAGGGTCCGAGCCTCGAGAATACAAGTACCATCGCGATGAGGTAAGGTTAGTAGCCAACACAACAACCATAAGGTATGACTTCCGTCCTTATCTTAATTCTTTGATGTATCATTTTCCAAAGCTTGGAGAATGTGTTGCAAATGTGGTGGTTAAGGGGTCGGATGTTAATTTATCCTTATTCCTAGATTGTTATGGATTTGAGACCATGGATGAATTGCATGTATCTATCATGAATTTCGAACGTCTCACGATTTACAAAGTTGATGGGGTTTGTTTACTACAAGGGTTTATATACATTAGACTTAGATTTTGTGATAAGATAAAATATTGCATTGATAGTAAATGTAACGTGTCCTATTTCCGTAATTTATATTTGATTGGTGATGATTGTGAAGATTACATGGATAATACATTTAGTGTGTTCTATTTGCATGATTTATGTTGGTTTGATGATGGTTTTGAGAGGTGCAAGGATGAACATGATTATTTCTTTGTTCATGATGAATACATGTTTAAAAAGAATGAATTTTTCATCCTATGCCCATTGCATGAGTTGTTGCTTGATATTGAAGCACATGACATGTGTTTAATTGGTAGCCATGAAGTAACTAGAGCCATAGATATGATGTATGGATTTTTACTATGGTTGCATATAAAGAGCTATGTTAAGAGGTGTAGTGAAGGGTGCATTGGATATGGGGAAAGGGCATCTAAGTTTGATTCTTATGTATCGCATCAATTATATCTTAATACTAGTGGACTATGGTCGTACACGTGTATGGATTTCACTTGTGTGTTAACTAGGTCTAAGAAGGGGAGAAACCTTATTTTTGTGATACTTAATGGTATTTTATCATTTGATGTCATTTATTATTTGGTATGTGGTAAAGTTGATGAGTTTATAGGAAAGACAATAGTGATGTTGGGAATTCCAGTGCTGAAGGAGCGAGCAAACAATAGTACCTACAAACTTGAACCTGAAGGTAAGCATGTTGGTCATAAAAATTTTGTTATTACTAACTTGCTTCGTTTTTGTGTAGGTAGACAAGATTTGAGGACAAATCTTTTTGAAGAAGGGGAGTATGACACGAATCTGACCGGGTGTTACGTGCTAATGGGTGAAAGGAGATTTAAGATGCGTTGTTGCCTCGGACTTTCAAGCTTGATTGTGATTAAAGATGATGAATCAAGCATATTCAAGCAAGTGGTGGAGTTCAACAAAGAATATAACGAAGGACCTATAACGAGGGGACGTAGCAAGAAGTTTTAAAGAAGCACTTCAAGGATTCATGGTGAACTACCAAGGAAGTTCAATAAATGGGGTGTCTAAATTAGAGGAGCTTGAGGAACATGGACACAATGAGGGAAGTGTTTGGAATGTAATTCAAGTGCTAAAAGACCATGAGGACAGCAGCACGCGCCCACCCGTGCCAGAAGCGGCGCAGCCGCGCGCGCGCATGTGCGCATGAACCGGCGCAGCCACGCGCCATCTCGCGTGTTTTGGCGCTGCCGCGCGCACCGGGCAGAACATGGTGCGCCCCCACGCGTGTTTCGGCGCTGCTGTGCGCACCCGGCTGGAATGTGCAGAACATGGCGCGCCATCGCGCGAGATCACGCGCTACCGCGCGCAGTTCCGTGTAAAACTTTGTTGCCAACTCTTTTGATGACTTTTTACACTACTTTTTCTTATTTTATTGAATATATATGCATTGTATCAATCAAGGAACGAGATACTCAGACTTTTAAACATATTATTGGAGATTTCTCTCAATATTCAAGGCTATTTTAGCTTTGTTCTTCACAAAATCAAACTTATCAAAGATTGCATCTTTGTGGCGTTTGTCGATTGTTTTTCGCACGGATTGTCAAAACAAGTTCTTTGAAGGTTCTTATGAAATTCGATTGTTTTGTTAAGTGTTAATCGCTTAGAGGTGAATATCACAAATCGTTACTTGTTTCAAAAGATCGGGACAACAAAATCGATTATTGTTCGTTATTGAATTGAGGGCGCGATTCTAATTAATAGTGTTTGCTTCTCATTCGTACGAGGATTCGTATCACTTCCTAGTGCATTCAGTTTCTTTACAATGTAGCTTACTCTTTCATCGAATTCATTCAAAGATTCTCCTGCTTTCATCTTGATATTATCGAACTTCTTAACAACAAATGAAATTTTATTTTCCTTAGTCTGCTCATTTCCTTCACACAACTGAATCAGCTTCTCCCAAATTTCCTTATCTGATTTACACATTTTGATTTTGTTGAATGTGTTTTTATCTAGTGTCTTGTACAAAATGTCATTGGAAACATTGTCCAAGTTTTCCTTCTTTTTACCTTATGAATTCCACTCATCACCTGGTTTTTCTATACAATGTGGTGCTCTATTAGATGGAGCAACAGTTGTGTTTGCTTTTATGATTTCATGGGTCCGTCAGTTATGACATACCACATGTCATCGCCCTAAGCAGCTAAATGAGCCTGCATTATAATTTTCCAATCTTCAAAATCCTCTTTGGAGAACATGAGGATTTTATTGAATGAAGACATGGTTGTCAATTTGAGCGAATGATAGTATTCAAAACAATATTAACCGCCCTTATACCACTTGTTAATATAGTTTAATGCAGTTGGAGTGTTTAGAAGGAGGAGGGTTGAATAAACACTCTGGATTTTTTTAAATCTTTTGAGTATTAAAGAGTTCTTTGATTGAACTGATCCTGAAATCTTGTTTGTCAATATAAATCAGTAAACCAATGATAGTGCGGAATTAGACTGAAATAAAGATTGAACTTAGATTGAGGTGCTGCTAAAACTGAATAAACAATAAAATAGAACACATATATTTTTAACGATGTTCGGAGACTTCAAAAGCTCTTATGTCACTCCTTCTATCTCAGGGATAAGTTTTTCACTAAAAGACTTTGATATATTACAACCGATTGTCATAATCCACTTCAGTTCGACTACTACATTGCAAAATTGAAACTCTTAGTTTTCAACACCTTACAGTAGATAACTGAATAGCTATAAAGAATAAACTGAATGCTACGAATAAATACAATGGAATGAGAGCTGAAGTGTGCGATTTATAAACTGGGAAATTCTTGAGAATGTATCGCAACTGATTTATGATCGTAGATAGTTCGTTTAGTATTTTTCACAAACCATTTTCAACTAAATCGATCATCTATATAGTATTTGATTCCAACGGTCACATTGAATGCATTTAATGACTAATATTCGTGGAATCATCGTTTAGTCCATGTAGATGACTTTATCTGTCACTGGTACGAAGTATCAGACTATTCTGTTTCATTTGTTCTGCTTTGGTATGGACTTTCAATTTGTCGACTGATACAACTGATGACGTGGCTAACTGATCAAGAGTCAAACTTGTCCACAGATCACTTAAACTGGACAATATCAGTTCTAACTAATGTCTTTTCAGTTTTTAACACTTCAGTTGCTATAGGTCTTTTCAGTTCAGTTTTGCTAAGTCTTCAGTTCAGATTTAAAATTTGTTTAATGAGCTTCGAGTCATTGGTTTTAATACTTATTTATACTTGTAAGAACTTCCTTTCAAATAAGATCTCTTAGTTACATCCGATCAGTTTGGTTCTTCAGTTCTCTTACGAATTTTTTTGTCAAACTCTGAAACTCATAAATTTCAACAATAGGTCAGATGAAGAACATGTTGGGTTTCCAATTTGTGGAGTGGAGATAAAACCATGAGAACTGAAATATCATTGGTCAGTTGTAGAAACCATAGCTGGTGTTGAATTTTGATCACCTCCCCAAGATGTGTGAAGACCGCTCTATTTTTTAATTTGGGTTTGTCGTGTACCAAAACTCAAGTCGAATATGAGGCACTGGTCATTGGGCTGGAAGACACTCGAAATAATCCTTTTTAGAAACCAGTTAAACATTTTGTAAAGCATTTAAAATATATGCAAGTTGAATGAGTAAAAATATTTTAGTTGAAGCATTTTATCAAACACTCTGTATGCAATAATTTTGTATTTGAAGAACATATAAAATGCTTCAACAATGAATCCTTAAAACAATAGAAACAATAAGTAAATGTAATAAACAAATAGACAAAAATTTGTTTAGGGATGTTCGGAGACTTCAAATGTTCCTATGTCACCCCTTCTTCCCCTTGGGAAGGTTTCACTATAAGACTTTGATAATAGACACAAATTTGTTTATGGATGTTCGGAGACTTCAAATGCTCCTACGTCACCCCTTCTTCCTCTTGGGAAGATTTCACTAGAAGACTTTGATTTATACAACTCTTTGTACAAACCCATTCAGCTAGGACTTACGCTACTGACTAACTGAACTCCTAGCACTCATTATTGTAGGCAGCACCTCACAATTAGCATATTGTTTAATGTCTCATATGCAAAGACTACATACACAAATTTATTGTCTTTGTGCAAGACTCACTCAACTAATCTTTGAAGTTCAACTCTCTTGTATATGTGTGATTGATTGTGTGTGAAGAATTTATCCTTTACAGTGTATATCTCAAATGTATCCTCACACAAGTGCTTGTGCTCTCAACTAGCTGATTTCTACATGCTAACTGCCCATGCTTTGAATCCTCTTCAAAAGCTTTTGTTTGATCTTCTAGATGTTGAATTTATAGACCCCAACAATGATATATATGTTAGACACAAGAATATGACCGTTTGGAAAGTTTCGGTACTGTTTCTGAGATTTCAACGGTCAAATTAGCCTTGCTGGATATTTTCCCGACTGGTCAACTCTGGTCAACTCAACTGGTCATTCAGTTCAACTGGTCAGCAGCTGGTTCAGTTCAGTTCAGTTGGTCAGCTGCTGGTTCGGTTCAGTTCAGTTGGTTCAGTTGGTCTTGTTCAGTTCAACTGGTTCAATTTCAGTTGTTCAGCAGCTGGTACAGTTCAGTTGGTTGGTCAGCTGGTCAGCAGCTGGTTCAGTTTCACCTGGTGTGCTGAAATCATCCTAGTTGATTTCAGTTTGTGCAGAACCAGTAGGTTCGTCGTTATTTATCAGCATCTTAAGCTTCGATTCAGACTTTGACTTTTGAAGATGATCTGTATATAATCATCGTATCTTTCCAACTCATACAGAATTGATTCATTTCGATAATTGAGCTAAGAGATATGACAAAAATTTCGTAGCTGCTCAAACCCAACTAGTTGCAATCTTCGTGCGATCAGTTACGATTGGTTATGATCAGTTTGACCTAGATAACATCCGATTTTGTCCAACTGACGTGAGATAAAACTTGTTCCAAATTGAGTTTTCTGATCCGTCTAGTTGACAGATTGTCATTTGGATCATCCAGCTGAGAGATATCTTCAAAACACCAAAGCTCGCCAGAAATTCTTTATGATCGAGATTATATTATTTTAATCCGAGATTATTGATTTATGAATTGATGTGATTATAGAAGGACAACTCCTAGAAAGATTTGGGAGAACATGTGATATTGTGTGTGTGGAGTCCAGCAAACCTCGCGCTCATGCGCGGAGATGAGGCGCGCATATGCGCGAGTAGCAAAGGCCGAGGAAGAAGACCTCGCGCATATGCGCGAGACTAGGCGCGCATATTCGCGAGCATGTGAAGCAGCCAAATGCTGAGACAAAGAGTCTCGCGCATATGCGCGGAGACGAGGCGCGCATATGCACGAGCAGATGGAATCTACAAGAGCCGAGACATTAGGTCTCGCGTATATGTGTGAGGACCAGACGCGCATATGCACGAGCACTGATGTATATTGCCACTTGTCTTGCCAGGCATGGGAACATGTATAAGCCTCTTCCATCTTCATTTTCATTCAGACTTTCAGAAGAAAAAAACCGAGAAACCTCCATAGAATCATCAAGCTTTCATATTTTAGAATTTGGATTGTGCAAGATCCGGCCATCCGAGTTTCGATCAGAGTTTAGTTCCGTGGTTATCTCGTCAAGAACTACGAAAGGATGTAAGTTTTATTACTTTCTTGCGTGGTTTGAAAATTTGTTATTGAAGAAATCCTAATTTGATTGATATTATGTGTTCTTGAGATTATGATTATCATATAATCGAAACCAGATCGAAGAACGGACAGTGTATGCAATTGTTATAATTTTTCTAGTCTATGGTTAAATGTGGTTGAAATTGTTATTGATTATGAGTTGTGATTTGTATCTGTTGATGTTTGAGTTGACGGATATATCGAGATTGCGCTATTATGCCGTGGAAACAGAATTAGATTGAGATTGATCAAATCATATTTTGCTTTGAGGTGTATGTTGATATTGTACTTCTCGAATATGTCATTCCAGATTTGGTATTTAAGGCTTCGAAGAACAAACAAAACCAGATTGAGATTTGATTGCATCAACCAAGAACAACGAAAAGAAAGGTATAAATCAATGTTAAAACGGGAAAGATAACTCGAGTAAGAGATAGCTTGAGTTTCCCAAAACCACATACTGTATTATTATTGCTTTGATGCATTTGCAATTCTTGAGATTGATATACTTAGTCTATTGAGTTATAGCAAAGCATGCATTTGAGTCTTTGGCAGAGGTGCCAAGTCACTGGACGTTTGGTTTATATCGATGTGTTTAGGAGAATATCGACTCCTATTGTAGAGATTAGATATAGTGTACCGAAGTTTGGGAATAAGAACGTACAACCATCTAGAAGGGAAGAGTAGGTGGGAGACTTGTTACGTTCTTATTCACACTGGGATCCCTAGATAAGAGTCGAGTCAATGAGTAAGAGTCCAAGAGTGTTATTTAAAGCATTGTATCGATTTATGTTTCTTAGACTATGATACATGTTGCTTGATAAATTTTATATGCTTTTGTATATGTTTATATGAAATACATGTATACGTTGTTTATAATGGAAATATGTTTCTCACCGGAGTTATCCGGCTGTTGTTGTGTTTGTATGTGTGCATGACAACAGGTGGGACAGGATCAGGGTCGAGAAGAGCATGTTAGATCGAGATTAGAGTGGTGATCCGGGCTTAGCAGTAGAGCTGTTGTTAAACACATGACATTTAGTTGATAAACACTAGTTTGTTATGACTTTCTTTTAAACAAGTTTTGTACCTTTGATCATGTTGTAGATATTGAACTTGATCTTGTAAATTGAATAAGATGGGACATAACTTGTTGTAGAAATTTGTACACTTGTTTATAAAGTGTTCAACATTTAAAAAAAAAAATTGCGACCTAGTTTATTTAATTGATCTATTTAATCCCAATGATGATTTAAAAGAATGAGTTAGCGTCCGGGTCCCCACAACAGGTGGTATCAGAGCTGTATGTTCCTTAGACTGGAATAGAAGCAAGTGAGCGGGGTAGATTGAGTTTCTTTCCTGCTTTTGTAATACTAGCATGCGATTTATTGTAATGTTGATTGCATAAGGATATGCTAGTATGACAGCATGTTTTACTGCTTTAGAAAATACATGTTTACCTGATTATCTGATTTGATTGGAAACGTGTATTATTGGAGAACGAATCAGAATCGATTCTTGATCAGAGGTATGATGATCAGAGGAGGACTGAGACAAATTTGTTATATTTGATTACTAACCATTTTGATAATCAGATATGCCTTCTAGAAGAATCCCAGAATAGGGTAGTACTTCAAACAACCCAATGGATGTTACAGCGACCCCCATGGAAACACTGTTGAAGAGATTTCAGTCATTCAAACCGTCAACTTTGAAAGGCACTGAGAATTCTATCGATTGCAAGAGCTGGCTTGATGATATTGAAATGTTATTTGATTCACTTGACTACAAAGATGAGCGTAGAGTCAGACTGATTGGGCACCAGTTACACGAGGTTTCAAAAAGCTGGTGGCTCACAACAAAAAGAGCGTTGGAGAATCGAGGTACGGTGATTACTTGGAAGATCTTTATAGCTGAATTTTATCAACGATTCTTCCCAGTATCGTACAAAAAAGACAAGGGTGCAGAATTTGCTAATCTGAGACAGGGTCATCAGAATATTGAAGAATATGTGGCCAAATTCTCTACCTTGCTACGTTTTGCTCCTCATGTTGCTGATATTGATGAAGCCGTGGCTGATCTGTTCATCAATGGATTGAATCCAGATATTATTACACTGGTAAATGCAGGGCAACCAAATAATTTTGCTGATGCCTTTAACAGAGCAAAGGGAGCTGAAGCGGGCTTGATCAGACAGCGAGGAACTTTGTATGTTGCTCAGTGAAACGTCCCGAAAATTCATGTTTGAAAATTTGCTGAAAAATTAAAAATTTTCTTTTTAAAATAATCAAAATTGCCTCATTCACAAAATCAACTGATAAATCAAGTTTAAATGTTCAAAACAGCAGCGGAAGAAATTATTACTCGCCAAAATAACAAGTTAAAGTATCCAACAACTGATAAAATGTTTGAGCATAAAAAAAATGGCAAGAGCTGTAAATGAGGTCCTCGGGTTCCACTACTGCCGACCCAAGCTAGCTCAATGGTCCCCGCCCTCGGCCCCGACATCATCAGTACCTACAACAATCAAATCTAATGAGTCTAAAGACTCAACATGCATATATCGTAAATAGCAAGTAAATAAATAAATAATAAGCTTGCATGCAAGTGAAAAATATCATGTCATGAGGCATAACGTAAAAATGTCGTGTCATGATTAATTATAATACGTGCATAACTGAACTGAAAATCATAGTGAAAATGTTTGCTCCTTGGAGCCCTGTACTGAAATAGCCTGTAATAATTTTCTGGTGAGATTATGGTCTACGCATGTGGTCCCTGAGCTGAACTGACCGGTAACTGGCGACCGGGCATGTAACTGGCGACAGGACTTAGTAATGTACGTCTGATCAGACCACTGCCACAGTACTGGGTGAAACAACTGAACTGACCGGAACTGGCGACCGGGCCTGTAACTGGCGACAGGACTTAGTAATGCTCTCATAACCGATAACTGAGGACCGGACCGGTAACTGGCGACCGGATTTATTCATGATAGTAAAGTGACCACAAGCCATATCGCATAAATCTCAAAATTTGTATTTTTGCACGTAATAAAATTAAATAATTGAATTAAATATCCTGTAACAATTTTATTGAATGGATTGGATCGCTCCCAGGCTCGCTGCAACCTAAATATGCCATGAAAAACATGCAATAGATTTATGGTACCAAACTATGCAATAACATTCAAAAATGTAACAATTACGCCTACCGACTTCGTATTTAATCACGACTCCGAACCAACCCTAAACAACACTAAATCATCATGTAGTCATGATTAAAATACGCCTAAAATGATAAAATAATGCTCCTAAAATGGTGAGGGCCGAAATCTAGGTGAATGGAGGCCAAAATATGAAACGCTCTTTCGAGAGTCAATTTGGCACATCGCACCGTAAATTCTCGTACGACCTCAAAAATGATCCGAATGACAAACGGCCAAAAAAATGACCTTCCTAACTTGATAACGCACTGTCCAGTCCAAGGCCATGGGCTAAAAGCCAACCAAGAACTCAAACGACGCCTGAGAACAACAGCACACTTGCTGTCAAAATTACAGCAGCTGCGCACTTGCTTTCCTTGTGTCGTTTTTGAGACTACCGGCCATTGGGGCTTGTACCACCGACCAGAGACTCTTACCAACATCCCAAGAAATGATTTGAACCATGGATATGGGCCCTAGACCAGCCACAATTCGCACCATTCAGCAAACACCAGAAAAACTCCAACCGAGAACACCTTGCATGCGTGTGTGTGTTGTGCTTCGCTTGCTGTCTCGTCTCGTTCCAGTGGCCATTTGATTGACCATGGCACGATCTAGACATCTAGAGGCATGGTATGAACCGTGGCTAAGGGCCATAGGCCAACAAAGATCCACACCATTCCACCAATTCGAAACACACATGCTGGAAAAAGGGGAGGGCCGAAAGGATGCTGTGCTGTTCTTGAGTTTTAATTTAAAAACCGATTCACCATGGACCAAGCCACCAAAAGGGCGACTTATTCACGTCTTAGACATGCTAGGGAAGTGATCTAACCATGGTTATAGGCCTTGGGGCAGCCATGATCAGTTTCATTTCCCTTTTTGACAGCAACTGAATTTTCGAAACACATTTCTGCACCTATGGGGAGGTTGCTGTCATTTCGACTTCCAGCAAGCGTGGGGGCTGAACTATTGGATCAATATGGTCTAAACCCTTCTAGTACATGTCTAGGAGTCACTTTGGGAGCCTGGAGTCGAACCATAACCTGTAGCAACTGAAACAGCAGCAAACGTGAGAGCACAAGGGAGAAATCCGAAAATCTGCATCATGGTTTCAAATTGTTTTGTCATGTATTTCGGTTTTCCCTTTCAAATCTATGTACATGTGATGTTTTGAAATGATAATATGACTTGATTGAAGAGCAATGAAATATATATACATGCCTGGTTTCATTTGAAAGAAAAACGAAAGAATGAGACGATCCGGCGCGGAGGAGGTGGAGCGTTTTCTTATCTTGCTTCTTGCTCGATTTTTCTCTCTTGTTTCTAGCTATGAGGGTCACGATTTTTCTACTCTAAAATGCTCTGAATTTCGTTAATGGGTGAGGGGAGGTGATGGTTAGGAGAGTGAGGGAGATCCACTAATAAAGGAATTCAAATGTTATGACCAAGTCTCCTCTCTTTTTGAAATTTGAATTGGTTGATATCAAATGGCTTCTTGGATGGATCTAGAATGAGTGGCCGATTCTCTCATGCAAATATAGACTAGGATAAAGCTTAATAATTAATTAATTAATTAATTAATTAATAATTAAAAGGTTAGCATGCTAAAATAACAAAGAATGGGTCAAAGGGTGAGTTGGCGTATCAATGCTTAATACATTATGGGTGGCCGAATTTACACAATAAAAATGAAGGGGAAATGTTGTTTAGTTGATAAATTTTAATACCTTAAGAGCCTTACCTATCCCTTAATTAATTTAGTGAACTAACCCCTTAATTAAGGAACTTAAATGAATTTATTTTCTACTCACCTCAAGTAACTTAAATAATTCCTTGAACTTTCTTATTAACTTAAATTAACTTACTTGCTAGCTAAAATAAATTCTGGAAATGATTTCTAAATCTTAAATTTTATCTCGAAACTCCAACTCCAGTCCGACCTCACTGAATTAACTGAAATGGTAAAAATCAAACTACTGCATAAAATAATCAACTTAAGGAAAAGCATTTAAATACTCATGAAATAAAAATCATTTTAATTAAAATACTAGAATTATGCATGGCTTATACGTAGTATAAGTTACGGGTTCTACAATCCTTCTCCCCTTAAATTGAATTTCGTCCCCGAAATTCGCTCATCCTTGATAAACAAAAGTTTAGACTCTTAATTCTAGTATCCCAATAATCCACGCTTCTGCTGCGCTACTCTGATAAAATAAGTGTTAACCCGTCCTTAAGTCTCCCCAATCCAAATTAAATTTGCCTACAAAAATTCTCGTTTGCGGATCGCAACTTAAAACGATCCATGGTGACCTAGTTCTATTTTTTCTATAACCTCAAATTTTGACTTATCTCACAATTTCTCATACTAGAGATGGTTGTCCAAATTTAACGCACATTATTTCCTTATAATATACCCAAGATGTTCATTGACCTATTATATTCCAATATTTAAATCTTAACAGTATCCCTTCTTAACTTTATTGAACTCAAGATATGTTAAAGCTTCAAGTCCAAGTATTGGCAGTCATGCAGTTCGACTTAGGAGATCTTAGTAAAGCACTTAAAAGTTAAACCTTATCGCAACCCATAATAATATTAGACTAAGATCCTTGAATCGAATCTTAATCTTACCGCACCCAACTTACATAACCTAATTATTTAGAAGTACATCCCAATATAACGTTGTTGCAAATCTTAAGTTCGAGAAGTCTTAATCCATAAAACCCAAAATATACGGTACCGATCTTCCACCTAAATAATAAAATTATTCTAGCACCAATTACATGCTTAAACTATTTTCCTATTGTTTTTATTTCACCCAAAATTTTCGTATGAACAAATATCCCATAAATTTGAAATTCAAACTTACCTCATCCATATAGCTTTGAATAAAATAATTCCAATACACGTATCTGTTTACTCCCAAGTTTGTTAATGACTACCAAAATTTCTCAAGACAAGGTGTCTACCTCACCTCTTACGTGCGTCTACCAATTAAACTAACCATCATCGTACCCAACTTTCCTAAAATTTTAAATTCTCACAAGGTATAATCTTAACTGTTAAGATCATGACTAAAACTTGTGACACATCAAACTTATGTTTCCAAAAATTTATTAACTCCATGTTTATCCTTATAACTTAACTAGCCGATCAAATTTACCTTAAATCGTCATCACTTTAAATCCTTAATTTGCCACAACATGATTTCACTAAGGCTTAAATTTTCACGCCTAAAATTGATTCATCCTCCAATGTCCTTGGTTACCATTCATTATAACATTATAATCCAAATATCTAAATATTCTATATTTCCTTCGAGCCTAAATAACCGAAAATTCCTAACATTTAAACCATTCAATTCTCATCTACTACTAAATAAGTTCTCAAATTTCTTAAAATTGTAAAATTAATTCTTACTTTCTTCGAATATCATCCAATTTTTTTTTAAATCTCGATATTCCACAATTACCCATGAGTACTCAGTATTTTCAATTTCATTTTACAGATTTCCCGCATCATAAGGTTCAATAGTCTTAAGTTTATTAATCCCAAAATTAATTCCCATAACACGTCTTACATTTCTATAAATACTTAATATCTCAAGTGTTCCTCAAAAGTTCGCATTTAATCCTTAAAATTTTGAAAATTGCAATCTGACCCTTACAGTTCTCCAACTTTACATTTTGGCCCTACAACTCTTCGAAATTTGCATCATTGTCCCCATAAAATTTTCCATCTTTACCTCATTAAACTTTTAGATTCTCGAACTCGAAATTTAATCCCAAAATTTGGTAGATTCGAAAATAGTCCCTTAGAATTTTATTTTTGAACTTAGGTCCTCAAATCATTGGTTATTATAATTAAGTCCTTAAAATTCTTAATTCCTGCAATTCAATCCTTAAATCCAACTATTTAGAGCATGCATCCTAAATAAATTCTCATAATTAATCTTACATTTTCACAGATACTTAAAATCCTCAAATTGTACATTTATAATCCTAAAAATTGTCATGGTCTTCGAATCGCTATTGCTTATATGAAATCCTCAAAAACTTACTCGACTAGCAACCAAGAACCATTAATAATTTCTTAGAAATTCTACAAGTCTCAAAAGCATACATAATTTTCAAGATTAACTTATAACCCATAAGGAGGACATCAACACTACTGACCTAAAAATTAATATAGTCAAATCATTTTCAACCTCTCCTAAAGCCCAATATTCAAATTCTTAGACATGTCCAATTCCAAACGTACCCAACATGCATAATTCCATTATTTATTTTAAATTCAAATAAATATTGCATAATCAAAATCTGAACGTAAAATATTTCATGAAACATGCTGTTTAAAATAATTCATGCTTTAAATAAAATGCGTAAATGTAAAACTTACAGACCGAAGGCGTGACTTCATGAGCTTCTCGAGGTCAGTAGTAGTGCAAACCTTTACAGAATCATTGCTCTGATACCAGCTGAAACGTCCCGAAAATTCATGTTTGAAAATTTGCTGAAAAATTAAAAATTTTCTTTTTAAAATAATCAAAATTGCCTCATTCACAAAATCAACTGATAAATCAAGTTTAAATGTTCAAAATAGCAGCGGAAGAAATTATTACTCGCCAAAATAACAAGTTAAAGTATCCAACAACTGATAAAATGTTTGAGCATAAAAGAAATGGCAAGTGCTGTAAATGAGGTCCTCGGGTTCCACCACTGCCGACCCAAGCTAGCTCACTGGTCCCCGCCCTCGGCCCCGACATCATCAGTACCTACAACAATCAAGTCTAGTGAGTCTAAAGACTCAACATGCATATATCGTAAATGGCAAGTAAATAAATAAATAATAAGCTTGCATGCAAGTGAAAAATATCATGTCATGAGGCATAACGTAAAAATGTCGTGTCATGATTAATTATAATACGTGCATAACTGAACTGAAAATCATAGTGAAAATGTTTGCTCCTTGGAGCCCTGTACTGAAATAGCCTGTAATAATTTTCTGGTGAGATTATGGTCTACGCATGTGGTCCCTGAACTGAAGTGACCGGTAACTGACGACCGGGCATGTAACTGGCGACAGGACTTAGTAATGTACGTCTGATCAGACCACTGCCACAGTACTGGGTGAAACAACTGAACTGACCGGTAACTGGCGACTAGGCCTGTAACTGGCGACAGGACTTAGTAATGCTCTCATAACCGGTAACTGACGATCGGACCGGTAACTGGCGACCGGATTTAATCATGATAGTAAAGTGACCACAAGCCATATCGCATAAATCTCACAATTTGTATTTTTGCACATAATATAATTAAATAACTGAATTAAATATCCTGTAACAATTTTACTGAATGGATTGGATCGCTCCCAGGCTCGCTGCAACCTAAATATGCCATGAAAAACATGCAATAGATTTATGGTACCAAACTATGCAATAACATTCAAAAATGTAACAATTACGCCTACCGACTTCGTATTTAATCACGACTCCGAACCAACCCTAAACAACACTAAATCATCATGTAGTCATGATTAAAATACGCCTAAAATGATAAAATAATGCTCCTAAAATGGTGAGGGCCGAAATCTAGGTGAATGGAGGCCAAAATATGAAATGCTCTTTCGAGAGTCAATTTGGCACATCGCACCGTAAATTCTCGTACGACCTCAAAATGGATCCGAATGACAAACGGCCAAAAACATGACTTTCCTAACTCAATAAGGCACAGTCCAGTCCAAGTCCATGGGCTAAAAGCCAAGCAAGAACTCAAACGACGCCTGAGAACAACAGCACACTTGCTGTCAAAATTACAGAAGTTCCGCACTTGCTTTCCTTGTGTCGTTTTCGAGACTACCGGACATTGGGGCTTGTACCACCAACCAGAGACTCTTACCAACATCCCAAGGAATTATTTGAACCATGGCTATGGGCCCTAGACCAGCCACAATTCGCACCATTCAGCAAACACCAGAAAAACTCCAACCGAGAACACCTTGCATGCGTGTGTGTGTTGTGCTTCGCTTGCTGTCTCGTCTCGTTCCAGTGGCCATTTGATTGACCATGGCACGATCTAGACATCTAGAGGCATGGTATGAACCGTGGCTAAGGGCCATAGGCCAACCAAGATCCACACCATTCCACCAATTCGAAACACACATGCTGGAAAAAGGGGAGGGCCGAAAGGATGTTGTGCTGTTCTTGAGTTTTAATTTAAAAACCAATTCACCATGGACCAAGCCACCAAAAGGGTGACTTCGTCACGTCTTAGACATTCTAGGGAAGTGATCTAACCATGGTTATAGGCCTTGGGGCAGCCATGATCAGTTTCATTTCCCTTTTTGACAGCAACTGAATTTTCGAAACACATTTCTGCACCTATGGGGAAGTTGCTGTCATTTCGACTTCCAGCAAGCGTGGGGGCTGAACTAATGGATCAACATGGTCCTAAACCCTTCTAGTACATGTCTAGGAGTCGCCTTGGGAGCCTGGAGTCGAACCATAACCTGTAGCAACTGAAACAGCAGAAAACGTGAGAGCACAAGGGAGAAATCCGAAAATCTGCATCATGGTTTCAAAATGTTTTGTCATGTATTTCGGTTTTCCCTTTCAAATCTATGTACATGTGATGTTTTGAAATGATAATATGACTTGATTGAAGAGCAATGAAATATATATACATGCCTGGTTTCATTTGAAAGAAAAACGAAAGAATGAGACGATCCGGCGCAGAGGAGGTGGAGCGTTTTCTTATCTTGCTTCTTGCTCGATTTTTCTCTCTTGTTTCTAGCTATGAGGGTCACGATTTTTCTACTCTAAAATGCTCTGAATTTCGTTCATGGGTGAGGGGAGGTGATGGTTAGGAGAGTGAGGGAGATACACTAATAAAGGAATTCAAATGTTATGACCAAGTCTCGTCTCTTTTTGAAATTTGAATTGGTTGATATCAAATGGCTTCTTGGATGGATCTAGAATGAGTGGCCGATTCTCTCATGCAAATCTAGACTAGGATAAAGCTTAATAATTAATTAATTAATTAAGGTTGATTAATAATTAAAAGGTTAGCATGCTAAAATAACAAAGAATGGGTCAAATGGTGAGTTGGCGTATCAATGCTTAATACATTATGGGTGGCCGAATTTACACAATAAAAATGAAGAGGAAATGTTGTTTAGTTGATAAATTTTAATACCTTAAGAGCCTTACCTATCCCTTAATTAATTTAGTGAACTAACCCCTTAATTAAGGAACTTAAATGAATTTATTTTCTACTCACCTCAAGTAACTTAAATAATTCCTTGAACTTCCTTATTAACTTAAATTAACTTACTTGCTAGCTAAAATAAATTCTGGAAATGATTTTTAAATCTTAAATTTTATCTCTAAACTCCAACTCCAGTCCGGCCTCACTGAATTAACTGAAATGGTAAAAATCAAACTACTGCATAAAATAATCAACTTAAGGAAAAGCATTTAAATACTCATGAAATAAAAATCATTTTAATTAAAATACTAGAATTATGCATGGCTTATACGTAGTCTAAGTTACGGGTTCTATACTCAGACACCGAAACTGTTAGCCAGCCTCCGAGACAACAGGCCAGAGTGTTTGCATTGACTGTGGAACAGGCCCAAGAAGCACCTGATGATGTGGTTGCAGGTAACTGTTCTCTTTGTGGTTAACCTCCTTATGTATTGATAAATACTAGTGCATCCCATAATTTTATCTCTAAGCAACTTGCATTGATACATGATTTGCCTATTGAATCATTATCTATTGTAGTATCTGTCTCTTCACCTTTGGTGAGAGGTCTTATATTAGTGAATTCTGTTAGACATTGTATGCTGCAGTATGATAATTAGATAGAGTTAGATTGTATTGTACTCGGTTTGTTTGATTTTGACTGCATTATTGGTATTGATATGCTGATCAAGTACAGAGCTATCGTGGAATGTTTCCAGAAAATTGTAAGATTCAGACCTGAGATGGCTGATGAATGGAAACTTTACGGTAAGGGCTCCAGAGCTCAAATTCCTTTGATATCTGCTTTGTCTATGACTCGATTATTACAGAAAGGAGCAGAGGGATTACTTGTGTATTCAGTAGATGTACTGAAGTCGAGCCCTTCATTGGCAGATTTTCCAGTGGTATGTGAGTTTGCTGACGTCTTTCCAGATGAGATTCCGGGGTTTCCTCCAATTCGAGAAATAGACTTCAGCATTGAATTGATACCAGGTACAAAACCTATTTCTAAAACTCCATACAAAATGGCACCAGTTAAATTGAAAGAATTAAATGATCAGCTAGAAGATTTACTATCCAAGGGTTACATCAGACCTAGTGTTTCTCCTTGGGACGCTCCAGTACTGTTTGTCAGAAAGAACGACGGTTCAATGAGACTCTACATTGATTATCGGCAATTGAACAAGGCTACGGTAAAGAATAAATATTCTTTGCCTCGTATTGATGATCTATTTGATCAGTTACAGGGTTCTTCTGTTTATTCCAAGATCGATCTGAGATCTGGATATCATCAGTTGAGAGTCAGAGATTCTGATATATCGAAAACAGCTTTCAGAATCAGGTATGTCCACTATGAATTTATAGTCATGCCGTTTGGTTTAACGGATGCTCCAGCTGTATTTATGGGTTTGATGAACCGTATATTTCAGAAATATCTTGATGACTTTGTGATTATCTTTATTGATGATATTCTGATTTATTCAAAGAATCTTATTGATCATGCTGAGCATTTGAGAATTGGCCTAGACCGACATCAGTACCAGAGATACGTAGTTTTTTGGGTTTCGTAGGCTACTATGGTCGATTTATCAAAGATTTTTCTAGGATTGCTAAGCTGATTACTCAGCTAACTCAGAAGAATGCCCCTTTTGTTTGGTCAGAGGCGTGTAAATCCAGTTTTCTGGAATTGAAAAAGAGATTAACCAGTGCTCCGGTGTTGACTATTCCGTCAGGTACTGGTGATTTTGTTGTTTATTGTGATTCTTCTCACAGAGGAATAGGTTGTGTTTTGATGCAGTGAGGACATGTTATTGCTTATGTCTCGAGACAATTGAAACTACATGAGACTCGCTACCCGATTCATGATCTTGAATTGGCTAACATCGTATTTGCATTGAAAATCTGGCGACACTATCTATATGGTGAGAAATTTGAAATTTATTCTGATCATAAGAGTTTGAAATATCTATTTTCACAGTAAGAACTGAATATGAGGCAACGTAGATGGCTTGATTTATTGAAAGATTTTGATTGTGAAATCAAATACTACCCCGGGAAATCAAATGTAGCAGCTGATGCACTGAGTCGAAAGGTATGTTCTTTATCCCTATCGACGATTGGTGTCTCGAATTTGATTAAAGATTGCTGTCTTTCTGGATTAGTAATTGAGACAGATTGTCAACCTCTGAGACTTTATACCATTCAAGTGGAACCAGAGCTGATTTTAAGAATCAAAGAAACACAGAAAGTTGATCAGAATATTCAGAATTCGATTGCGATGGTCAGATCAGGACATCGATCCGAATATCAGGTTCGTGATAATGTGTTATATGTAAATAATTGTCTTGTTGTGCTAGATGTTTCAGACTTGAGACAACAGATTTTGACAGAAGCACACTTTAGTCGTTTGAGTATTCATCCTGGTGGCAGAAAAATGTACAATGATATGAAGAAACAGTTTTTGTGGAAATAGATGAAATCAAATATTGCAGATTTTGTTTCCAAATGTTTGAATTGCCAATAGGTGAAAGCGAAAAGGAAGAAACCAGGAGGTCTGTTGCATAGCTTATCTATTCTAGAATGGAAATGAGTTCACATTTCCATGGATTTTGTTATGAAGCTACCACGATCCTCCCGAGGCTGTGTTGCGATTTGGGTCATTATTGACAGATTAACCAAATCAGCGTGCTTTATTCCTTACAGAATGATGTACAGACATGATCAGATGGCAGAGATTTATGTCAGAGAAGTGGTCAGATTGCATGGTGTGCCAAAGTCCATTGTATCAGATCGTGACCCTTGATTTACTTCGCACTTCTGGCACAGTTTGCAACAAGCTCTAGGTAAGAAATTACATTTGAGTACTGCATATCATTCTCAGACAGACGGACAATCAGAGAGGACTATCCAGACATTGGAGGATATGCTTAGAGCTGTAGTGCTAGACTTTGGCACTAGTTGGCAAGATTTCTTACCACTTTGTGAATTCTCGTACAACAACAGTTATCAGACGAGTATAGAGATGGCTCCGTTTGAAGCGTTGTACGGCAAGAAGTGCAGATCCCCTCTTTACTGGGATGATATCTTCGAGGTACCTGAACTTGGACCTGACATGATTGGAGAGATGATTGAGAAAGTAAAGCTGATTCAGCAGAGAACGAAGACAGCTCATGATAGAAAAACCAAATATGCAAATGTTCGACGTCGAGCGTTAGAATTTGAGCAAGGAGACAGAGTATTTTTTAAGATTTCTCCTTTCAGAGGTGTTGTCAGATTTGGCAAGTGACGGAAATTGTCTCCATGTTATATTGGTCCTTATAAGATTCTGGAGAAGATAGGTAATCGTGCCTATCGACTCGCTATTCCTCCTTCTTTATCTGGGATACATGACATCTTTCATGTGTCTATGCTATGGAAATATCTTCCTGATGATTCTCATGTTCTTCAGCCTGACGAGGCAGAACTTGATGAAACTCTGAGTTATTTCGAGAAACCACTGCAAATTCTAGATCGTAAAGAAAAGCAGTTCAGAACGAAGACTATTTCACTTGTGAAAGTTCAGTGGAGTCGTCATGGCATTGAAGAAGCTACTTGGGAGACTGAATCAGACATGAGACAGAAATTTCTAGAGTTATTCCACTGATGTGAGTTTCTTATTCAACTTCTGTTAAATATTCTTATTTTATGTGATTTGATTGCCTGCGATTTCGAGGACGAAATCATTTCTCAAAGGGGGAGAATTGTAATGCCCGAGATTATATTATTTTAATCCGAGATTATTGATTTTTGAATTTATGTGATTATAGAAGGACAACTCCTAGAAAGATTTGGGATAACATGTGATATTGTGTGTATGGAGTCCAGCAAACCTCGCGCACATGCGCGGAGATGAGGCGCGCATATGCGTGAGTAGGAAAGGCCGAGGCAGAAGACCTCGCGCATATGCGCGATACTAGGCGCGCATATGCACGAGCATGTGAAATAGCCAAATGTCGAGACAGAGAGTCGGGCATATGCACGGAGACGAGGCGCGCATATGCGCGAGCAGATGGAATCTACAAGCGCCGAGACAGTAGGTCTCGCGCATATGCGCAAGCATTGATGTATAAAAAGTTTCCACTTGTTTTGCCATGCATGGGAACATGTATAAGCCTCTTCCATCTTCATTTTCATTCATACTTTCAAAAGAAGAAAACCGAGAAACCTCCATAGAATCATCAAGCTTTCATATTTTAGAATTTGGATTGTGCAAGATCCGACCGTCCGAGTTTCGATCCGAGTTTAGTTCTGTGCTTCTCTCGTCAAGAACTTCAAAGAGATGTAAGTTTTATTACTTTCCTGCGTGGTTCGAAAATTTGGTATTGAAGAAATCCTAATTTGATTGATATTATGTGTTCTTGAGATTATGGTAATCATATAATCGAAACCAGATCAAAGAACGGACAGTGTATGCAATTGTTATAATTTTTCCAGTCTATGGTTAAATGGGGTTGAAATTGTTATTGATTATGAGTTGTGATTTGTATCTGTTGATGTTTGAGTTGACGGATATATAAAGATTGCACTGTTATGCCGTCGAAATATATTTAGATTGAGATTGATCAAATCATGTCTTGCTTTGAGGTGTATGTTGATATTGTACTTCTCGAATATGTCATTCCAGATTTGGTATTGAAAGCTTCGAATAACGAACAAATCCAGATTGAGATTTGATTGCATCAACCAAGAACTACGAAAAGAAAGGTATAAATCAATGTTAAATCGGGAAAGATAACTCGAGTAAGAGATAGCTTGAGTTTCCCAAAACCACATACTATATTTTATTGCTTTAATGCATTTGCAATTCTTGATATTGATATGCTTAGTCTATTGAGTTATAGCAAAGCATTCATTTGAGTCTTTGGCAGAGGTGTTAAGTCACTGGACGTTTGGCTTATATCGATGTGCTTAGGAGAAGATCGACTCCTATTGTAGAGATTCGATATAGTGTACCGAAGTCCGGGAATAAGAACGTACCACCATCTAGAAGGGAAGAGTAGGTGGGAGACTTGTTACGTTCTTATTCACACCGGGATCCCTAGATAAGAGTCGAGTCAATGAGTATGAGTCCAAGAGTTTGATTTAAAGCATTGTATCGATTTATGTTTCTTAGACTATGATACATGTTGCTTGATAAATTTTATATGCTTTTGTATATGTTTATATGAAATGCATGTATAAGTTGTTTATACTTGAAAATATGTTTCTCACCGGAGTTATCCGGCTGTTGTTGTGTTTGTATGTGTGCATGACAACAGGTGGGACAGGATCAGGGTCGAGAAGAGCATAATAGATCGAGATTCGAGTGGTGATCCGGGCTTAGAAGTAGAGCTGTTGTTCAACACATGACATGTAGTTGATAAACCCTAGTTTGTTATGATTCTTTTAAACAAGTTTTGTACCTTTGATCATGTTGTAGATATTGAACTTGATCTTGTAAATTGAATAAGATGGGACATAACTTGTTGTAGAAATTTGTACACTTGTTTATAAAGTGTTCAACATTTAAAAAAAATTTGCGACCCAGTTTATTTAATTGATCCATTTAATCCCAATGATGATTGAAAAGAATGAGTTAGCGTCCGAGTCCCCACAAATTCAGTTTGTGCAGAATTCAGTTTCAGCTTGCTTCTTGTTTTAATAACTTTACATTTGAGTAAATATTTAGAAACACAACAACAAGTTTTGTTAACATCAAAATGAAGATTGCGAACATGAAATGTTCCAACAGAACCACCTCTCAATTCTTCAAATACTTATTCAAGTAGAGACTCTTAACTTGGATATAAATTTGGTAGGTGTTTTGATGGATGTTATAAAGTAAGTATTGGAATCTCCTGGGAGATAAATTCTATATGATCTAAAAATAAGAGCTCTTAACTACATCCTAATGTAAGGACAATTGTACAAGAAATGGCTTGATGGATTTCTCTTGAGGTGCATAGGTTTTGTATAAGCTTTAGAGATCATGAAACAAGTTCATGAGCAAGTCTGCGGAGCGTACCAATCTAGTGTAAAGATAAGATGGTTGATCAGAAGGTATGACTATTACTGGTCATCCATTCTAAAAGACTGCATCAAATATTCCAAAGGGTATAGTCATGTCAAAATCATGGGAGAATATAAAGAATTCCAGCCGATGAGCAACATAACGTGGTGAAACCTTCGTCGTTCAAAGGGTGGGCTATGAATTTAATATAAAATATTTACCCAGCATCACCGAAAGATCATTAATTTATTCTTCTAGAACGTTTTTATAAAATTGGTGGAAGTGGTATCTTTAAAGAAAGTAGAGTAAGGTGATGTAATTAACTTTGCGAAAGAAAATATTATTCGGACGTTTGGGATCCCACGGTCAGTTACCAAAAATCAAGGCATTATATTCACCTGTTTTGAGATGAGAGAGTGTGCACAAGATTATTGGATTATGTTTATACACTCATCATATCATTACCCACAGTCCAATGGATATGCCGAGGCGTCAAATAAGGTTTTGATAATTTTTTAATACAAAATCATGGAAGAGTGCCATTAGGGTAAGTTCCTTTGCCCACCTTCGGCCATGATGCAATGTTATCAATGGAAATCATGGCACCATCAAGGTAAGTGGCAAGGCAAAAAAACTCTCATATTTACCCTAAAACGAGGCAAAGATAATGGATTTATAATAAGTGGATGAATTGAGAATTCAGGCATACAATTCCTAACTATTACAGAAGCAAAAAAAAAAGGCAAGATAGCATAATAGGATAATTAACAAGATGAGTTTCCATGAAGGGGAGATTGTGTGGCAAATATACTACCTTTAGGGACAAAGGACAGGGAGTTGAGCAAATGGCGGTTTCCGAAGGACCATTCAAGGCACACAAGGTGTTGGAAAGAAATGCATATTGACTATCAATTTTGGATGGCCAACTGCATAAAAAATGCACACATGGCAAGTATTGAAGCCATAGTTTCCAAGTGTGAGAAGAAAACGAAAAAGGGCCTTATGTCCACTTTTGTAATTGTTTTTTCCATTGATTTTCTTGTTATTTTTATTGAATGTTATCTATTATCATGGATAAAGTAGGCTCTCTAGCCACTTGTTTTAATATGTTTTTGTTTATGCAGTGATAAACTATGGGATGGGCCTCTGGGATACCTGAAAAGCATAACCAGTGATGATATGGGAGTGGGAAGTTAGGCTTACATGAGAAAGATAAACGAATAAAGAGTAAGGGAAGAATGTGTGCAGATCAGTGTGTTATTCTCAAAAGTGTCATCTTGTATATTGTAGGCTTTCTAGCGACCTTTGTATATATTTTGTTCTTTGTTTAACACTTTACTCAAAGTAAGCCTTGAGGCTTTTTTATTTTTAATACTCAGGGATGGAAATGTTTGAATGAAGTTGGTCATTAAACCACTTTTACCAAATTTGATGTGTTTTGTTTCATTATGAAATCAGTTAAAAAAATAATCAGAAATGCGGAGTTTTTAGGCCGATTTATGGCTCTTACTAAAAATAGAAGAATAAAATTGACTTAATTAGCTCAAGATATAGGAACTGTCAAGACAACTCCCCTCCAAAATCCAACACCACATACAAACCTATCTTGAAACGTCTACTTATTTCAAATACGAAAATATATAAATATATATATATTCTAAATCTCACATCATGAAAATAAGCATTTGAATATCTTGCATGCATTCAGCGCTACTAAAAATACCATTTAAAAGTAAGCATAAGTATCCGCCAATTAAAATATAGCGGAACCATAACCAAGAAAAATCTTAACATCCATCAGTGAAATAAAACAGCGTATATAAAAATACTCAAATCCTCTCAACACATAAAATCATAAATATGTGGAAAACATTTGGTCCTCAGGTTGTGTCCCCCCTACCTTTTCAGGATTCAGCACCTCCAATCCCCTCGATATCATGCTCACCTGCATCACACACGTCTAGTGAGTTTAATGACTCAACACATCTGTACCAGAATAACAAATACATATACGTAGCACACAGGAGTGAAAATATCGTGTAATCAACATACCTTTCATAAACTTTAAAGCGTAATATAAACATGTCGTATTAATTTGTAACATGTCAAAACAGCTCATCATTAATCATCATTCATCATTCATCGTTTATAATATCCTTTGGGGAAATCAGTTCATTAGAGGTGACTATCATACATCATCATCATTTACGATGGATCCATCATACATAGAACCGTGGCACCCGGCGGCTGTCGGACATCAGTGACAGTATAACCCATCCACTGTGCCTAGGCCCCATCATCATCATTTACATATACGTCTTAAGCATTTACATATACTTTCATAGCCACAACTAATTCTCATCCTTCAAAACATCATCATTTTTATCACTTATCAAAATCATGCACATGCATAAATTGTTCTTAAAATCAAGCATGCAACGTATATTTCATAAATTCATAAAATTGTGATCATGATGCATAAATATTTAAAAACATGATAATATTGTGCTCAAGGCGCTGCCAGGACCAAAATCTCACCCGGGTGCAAAATCACCATTTTGCCCCTGGTAACCCAAAATGACCATTTTACACCGGGACCTTCTTATTTTGACCCGAAGCTTACCGAACTCCTTAAAATATCCCAAAACATAATTATAAATATTTATTAGATGTAAACTCGATATCGTTTCAAAACTTAACCGATTCGTTCTAAAACTTGGACCGGGGTCCCGGTTTTAACCCGAATCGACTCGAAACACAACCAAATTTTTCCCAACTTCTTACCATACCTTATAAACATAAAAAAGGTTACAAAACCACCAAGACTATACCCCTAAACCCCTCAGCCATGACCTGAAAGCTGCTGGAAAATTTCCTAATCAACCTACCCGAACACTATGTGCAACCCCGTCCAAGTTTTCGTCCCTAGCCCAAAACCAAGTGGACCAGCCATGACTCGACCTCATCTTAGCCACCCTAGGACCCTACAGGACCTCCTTCAATCGAGCTTACAACCCCATGAAAGCCCTCAACCCACGCACACTCCAAATCACGCAAGGAAGAACCCCATGACTATTCTCCTCTCCACTCGATCGATCGCACTTGGGGGCTGATTCCAGCACGTCTCGAACCTTTCCAGGCCTTGTCTCAGACCCAATAGGGTTTGATAAATGGCCCAGATTGGTCCTTGCCTTGCTGGCCTGACCTTTGCACGCGATCTCCCCCAAAACCGAGCCATCCTATGGACATCACTCTCGATCTACACCATGCTTCAACCAACACCGACTCCAACCCTATTTCCTCTATACCATGACATGTTTCAGCCCTCCCCTAGAAAAGCAGCCAACAATCCTTGCACATCAACATGAGAAACGTGAGTGATCATCACAAAAAAAAACAATAATTCATGCAGAAATCTTCACCGATGAACACATATGCATAGATCAAAAGTTTTACATGATTTTACAAAAACTTTACACATATTAACAGCGTGTATGATTCTCAAGGGAAGAACAAGTGTGCCTTGATGTAATATACGGAAGAATGTCGGAGAAACAAGCGTCGGGGAAACGCCAGAGGGATTTTCTTGCAAGAAAAATTCTTGTCCAATGGGTTGCTTGGGGTTTGCTGTTGAAGGCCGAGTGAAAGGTTCTAAATGGAGGGTGTGGGTGGCTGATTAGTTTAGATTTAGGTTTATGAATAGGTTAGTGATATTTAAATAGAATATTACATGCTAATAGGCCCTAATTATCATTTACAAAGTTTAAAAAGTGTTTTGAGCCCACTAAGCTTAAAAATAGGCCCATAAAGTCCAAACACACTCCCAAAAAATATTTTGTTTAAGTATATTTTTGAAAATATTGCTCGAGCCCTTAAAAAGTCATTTGTTTCGATAAAATTCGCGTACCGATTAAAATTATTGTCTGACGGGTAAAAATACCTAACAAAGCCCATTTCTTGAAAAATACATTTAAAACATCTTATATTAATTAATAAAAATTAATTATGTAATAAAAATAATTTTCCTGATAATTTCTCGGTCTCCGTTCCTCGTTCGAGAGCGAAATGCATCTAGAAATCCTAATGCATGAAGTTCTAAAATATGATGAAATAAATCCTATCATGAAATAATTATACATAAAATTCATTAAAATAATTAAACACATAATTTAAATAAAACTCTAGATTGCACGCATTTAGGTTAAGAGAATTAAATGCCCGGACCTTACAACTCTCCCCCCTTAAATAAAATTTCATCTTCGAAATTTAGAACGTGCCGAATAACTCCGGGTAGCGACTCCTCATCTTGGTCTCGGTCTCCCAAGTAGCCTCCTCCTCTAATGATTCAGCCACTTGACCTTGACCATCTGGATCACCTTTTTCTGGAGCCTTTTCTCCTGCTTGTCCAGTATCTGTGTGGGTCTCTCCTGAAAAGACAGGTGTAGTATCAGTTGAAGTGGCTCATAGTTCAGGACATGCAAAGGATTCGACATGTAATTCCGCAGCATGGAGACATAGAATACATTATGAACTCCCGCCAGTTTGGCGGTAATGCAACTCTGTATGCAAGTGTCTCAACTCTCTCTAGGATCTCGAATGGCCCGATGAATCTATGGCTAATCTTGCCCTTCTTCCCGAACCTCATCACACCCTTCATCGGTGCGACCTTAACGAAGACATGATCCCCTACTAAGAACTCAAGGTCTCGCCGCCTCTGATCTGCATAACTCTTCCGACGGCCCTGAGCGGCCTTCATCTTGTCTCAAATCCTGCCAACTAACTCTGCGATCTGCCGGACAATGTTCAGACCCAATTCTTCTCGCTCTCCTACCTCATCCAAATAAACTGGCAACCTACAGTTCCTCCCGTACAGTGCCTCATATGGAGCCATATTGTTCGATGCCTGATAGATGTTGTATATGAACTCCACAAGAGGTAATTTCGGCTCCCATCTGCCCTGGAAGTCAATCATGCAAGCTCGGAGTAGGTCCTCCAGAATCTGAATCACCCTCTCTGACTGTCCATCAGTCTGAGGATAGAAGCAGTACCCAACGCCTGATAGAGACTCTTCCAGAATGCAGACGTGAACCTCGGATCCCTGTCTAACACGATGGACACTGGAATCCCGTGCATTCTAACGATCTCTTTGATGTACAGCTCTGCATACTGAGTCATGGTGAAAGTCTTCCTGATCGGTAAGAAATGAGCTGATTTAGTTATCCGATCGACAATCACCCAAATGGCATTGAATCCTTCAGTAGTCCTCGGAAGCCCTATCACAAAATCCATGGTGATATTCTCCCATTTCCATTCGGGAATAGGGAGTGGTCTAAGTTTCCCTGCAGGTCTCTGATGCTCTGCCTTTACCTGCTGACAAGTCAAACACTCGGAGACAAATCGCAGAATATCCCGCTTCATGCCCGGCCACCAATACAGAGTCTGAAGATCCTTTTACATCTTCGTAATCTTGGATGGATGGAGTATGGGGTGTTGTGAGCCTCACTCAGGATATCTGCTCTAAGTGAATAGTTGTCAGGAACCCATAGGCGGTCTCTATATCTGACTCTGCCGTCCACAACTATATGCAGTCTCTGGCCCTTAGCCTCATCCCTCTGTCTCCACTTCTGTAACTGCTCGTCAGAAGTCTGCCATGTTCGAATTCTATCTCTCAGAGTCGGCTGTATTATCAGAGTAGCAAGATTCGGGGCCTCGCCACTGGCATAAACTGCAAGTTCAAATCTCTGAATCTCAGCTTGCATTGGTCTCTGGACTGACAAATTAGCAATAACTACGTGTTTCTTGCTCAAAGCATCTACAACAACATTAGCCTTACCCGGATGGTAGCTAATATTACAATCATAATCCTTCACCAGCTCAAGCCACATCCTCTGTCGGATATTCAGCTCTTTCTGTGTGAAGAAGTGCTTCAGGCTATTATGGTGAGTAAAAATTCTTCGCTTCTCCTCATACAGATAGTGTCTCTAGATCTTGAGGGCAAATACCACTGCTGCTAACTCGAGGTCATGAGTTGGATAATTCTTCTCATGGACCTTTAGTTGTTTGGATGCATAGGCTATCACTTTGTCCTGCTGCATCAGAACCGCGCCCAAACCAAGCTTCGATGCATTTGTATTAACCACAAACTCTCCCTACCCTGATAGCATAGCTAGAGCTGGTGTGGTGGTCAACGCTAGCTTCAGTCTGTCAAAGATCTCCTGACACTCCGGTACCCAGATAAACTTGGCATTCTTCTTCGTCAAGGAGGTCATAAGCACCGCAATAGAAGAAAATTCCTGGATGAATATTGGGTAGTAACCTGCTAATACCAAGAAACTACGGATCTCTGTCATGCTCTTTGGCACTGGCCAATCTCTAACTGCTTCGACCTTACTGGGGTCGACCTCTATACCATCCTGATATACAATGTAGCCCAGGAATGCCACTCTATCCATCTAAAACTCACACTTACTGAACTTTGCATATAGTCGCCTGTACTATAGAGTCTGCAGTACTGTCCTCAGGTGCTGACTGTGCTTCTCTCTGCCCTTCGAATTGATCAAGATATTGTCAATGAAAACTATGACAAAATGATTCAAGTATGGCTGAAACACCTGATTCATGAGATCCATGAAAATCGCTGGCACATTCGTCAGGCTGAAGGGCATCACTGAAAACTCGTAGTGCCCGTATCGTGTTCGGAAGGCTGTATACTTATTCATGGTCAAATTCTTCCTGATCGGTAAGAAATGAGCTGATTTAGTTATCCGATCGACAATCACCCAAATGGCATTGAATCCTTCAGTAGTCCTCGGAAGCCCTGTCACAAAATCCATGGTGATATTCTCCCATTTCCATTCGGGAATAGGGAGTGGTCTAAGTTTCCCTGCAGGTCTCTGATGCTCTGCCTTTACCTGTGACAAGTCAAACACTCAGAGACAAATCGCAGAATATCCCGCTTCATGCCCGGCCACCAATACAGAGTCTGAAGATCCTTTTACATCTTCGTAATCTTGGATGGATGGAGTATGGGGTGTTGTGAGCCTCACTCAGGATATCTGCTCTAAGTGAATAACTGTCAGGAACTCATAGGCGGTCCGGTCCCTATATCTAACTCTGCCATCCACAACTATATGCAATCTCTGGCCCTTAGCCTCGTCCCTCTGTCTCCACTTCTGTAACTGCTCGTCAGAAGTCTGCCATGTTCGAATTCTATCTCTCAGAGTCGGCTGTACTATAAGAGTAGCAAGTTTCAAGGCCTCGCCCATGGCATAAACTGCAAGTTAAAATCTCTGAATCTCAGCTTGCAGTGGTCTCTGCACTGACAAATGAGCAATCAATGCGTGATTTTTTCTCAAAGCGTCCACAACCACATTAGCCTTACCCGGATGGTAGCTAATGCTACAATCATAATCCTTCACCAGCTCAAGTCACATCCTCTGTCGAATATTCATCTCTTTGTGTGTGAAGAATGCTTTAGGCTTTTATGGTGAGTAAAAATTCTTCACTTCTCCTCATACAGATAGTGTCTCTAGATCTTCAGGGCAAATACCACAGCTGCTAATTCGAGGTCATGAGTTGAATAATTTTTCTCATGGACCTTTAGCTGTCTGGATGCGTAGGCTATCACTTTCTCCTGCAGCATCAGAACCGCGCCCAAACCAAGCTTCGATGCATCTGTATAAACCACAAACTCTCCCTGCCCTGACGGCATAGCTAGAACTGGTGCGGTGGTCAACGCTAGCTTCAGTCTGTCAAAGCTATCCTGACAGTCCGATACCCAGATAAACTTGGTATTCTTCTTCGTCAAGGCGGTCATAGGCACCGCAATAGAAGAAAATATCTGGATGACTTTTTGGTAGTAAACTGCTAATACAAAGAACCTACGCATCTCTGTTATGCTCTTGGGCACTGGCCAATATCTGACTGCCTCGACCTTACTGGGGTTGACCTCTATACCATCCTGGGGCCTAGGAATGCCACTATGTCCGTCCAAAACTCACATTTACTGAACTTAGCATACAGCCGCCTATCATGTAGAGTCTTCAGTACTGTCCTCAGGTGCTGAATGCGCTTCTCTCTGCTCTTCGAATAGATCAGATTATTGTCAATGAAAACTATGACAAAATGATCCAAGTATGGCTGAAACACCTGATTCAAGAGATCCATGAAAATCTCTGCCGCATTCGTCAGGCCGAAGGACATCACCAAAAACTCGTAGTGCCCATATCGTGTCCGGAAGGCTGTCTTGTGCAGCTCAGTCTCTCTCACTTTCAGTTGTTGGTAACCAAATCGAAGATCTATCTTTGAGAACACAGATGCTCTATGAAGCTTATCAAACAAGTTCTCGTTTCTCGGCAGTAGATATTTATTCTTGACTGTGAATTTGTTCATTTATCTGAATTCAATACACAGTCGCATGCTGTCATCCTTCTTCTTGAAAAAAAGAACTGGTGCGGCCCAAAGAGAAAAACTAGGGCGAATTAAACCCTTATCTACCAAATATTGTATCTGATCTTTCAGTTCTTTCATCTCAGCAGGTGCTAGACGGTAAGGTGCCTAAGATATCAGCATTGTCCCGCATGAGCTCGATTGAGAATTCCACCTCTTTGTCAGGTGGAATACCTGAAACATCGTCAGGGAACACACTAGAGAACATATTGACTAAATCCACGTCCTCAAGCCTCTGACTGACTGGCTCTGTCACTGATACAATGCTGGCTAAGAATGCCTGGCAGCCCCTCTTGATAAGCTTCCTCTCACACATGCAGGAAATTATGTGCGGCAGCTACTGTGTCTGGATGCCTCAAACACAAATGGTCTACCACTGGGAGGTCGGACGGACACTGACCTCTGTCGAAAGTCTATGACTGCTCCATTCAACGAAAGCCAATCCATACCCAGAATGCTGTCGAACTCCGACAACGGTAGCACTATAAAATATGCCTGCACCGTATACTTCTATAATCGAAGCTCCAATTTCTTCATTATTTGGGAAGTGAACATCTGATCCCCGGATGGGATTGATACTCTGAACCCTGAATCCATCGCTACTCGTATGATTCCTAGTCGCTTGATGAAAGATTCGGATATAAACGAATGTGTAGCGCCTTAATCTAGCAGTGCATGCGTGGCTACACCTACAATATATATCCTCCCTGCGACAAAGCATACCATCAAATCTAATAGTGTTGAACTTAAGGAATTTCTTATCGGAAATTAATCCAAAATCCTCGAAAATCACTGACTTAACCCAAACATCCTTCCCAAAAATTCGAGATTAATCCTCATAAAAATCTAAAATTGCATATTAGCCCCTTAAAGTTTCGAAAATTTCACTTTGGTCTTCCAACTTTTCGAATATTGCAACATGACCCTTTTCTCATTTTCGAATTAAAATCCCCATAAATCGTATTTTCGAATATTGCACTTTAGTCCCCATAAATATCAATTTTTATCAATCAAGTCCTCAATTTATTGGTTAATAGAATTATGCCCTCACATCCTCCATTAAAACAATTGAATTCTTAATCCCAACAAGGTAGAACATGCATCCTAATTTGTACAAAGTTATCAATCCCATAAATTTAATTCTCATGCATTCATAAAATCCATGGAATCATTCGATAAAGTAAAATCTTAAACGCAAGGGTTACCAGTAATCAATGTCAAGTTAGGCTCTGCCTCGGCCTCTTCGGCATGCATCACATAAGCTCGGCCAATATTGGGGCTCGTGTTCTTAGGTTAGACCGTCGCTTTGTTACCCTCCTGCCCGCATACGAAGCATCTGCAGGTACCCCACAAACAGTGTCCGGCATGGAACTTATTGCACTATGGGCATGGCTTCCTGTTATCTAGCTTAGGCGCTCCTGCGCCTGAGGAGGTCTATGCTGTTGGGGCCTCCTAAACTGACCCTGGGGCTTCTGCTGCCCCTGCTGTCTTGGTGGCCCTGAGAACTGTTTCTTCTGAGTCTGGGAGCGGGACTGAGTCTGAAGCTGCTTCCTCTGCATCTCAAAGTCTATGTCCCGCAGAGCCTGGTCCACCTGTAAAGCGCAGGCAGTGACCTCATCATAACCTGCCGGCCTCATCAGCATGACGTCCCGGCGAAGAGTGGGTCTCAGTGCATCTAAGAAATGCATCAGCTTCTTGGCGGCATCTCTCACTATCATGGGCACAAAATGGCAGCCCCTGTCAAACTTGCGGATAAACTTCACCACAGATGAGTCCCTCTGGCGAAGACTCATAAACTCCCTCGTCAGATGGCCCCTGACGTTAGCTGGAAAATACTTCCCATAGAACAATTCCTTGAACCAGTACAAGGTGAGGGTAGCCAAGTCCACTGCATGAGCGGCTCCCTCCCACCAAAGGGATGCATCATATCTCAACATATAAATGGCGCACTTGGCCCGGCCGCCATCTCTCACCTGAAGGTACTCGAAATGCAGCTCCAGCGAACGAATCCACTCTTCTGCCAGGAATTGATCAGCAGTGCCCCCGAACTCTTTCGGGTTAAGTCTCCTGAACTACTCAAAAACGTCCACCTGAGGCCTAGGAGCATGTTGTACCTGCTCCGAAAGCCTAGCCATACCCTTCAGAACTCGGGTGGCTGCATCCCAAGGCGGTGCTGGTGTTGGTCCTCTGCCACCTCCAGGAATCTCATCCTGCATGTCTGTACTAGAAGCACGTCTGGGAGGCATATCTGAATAAAATCCAATTATAAATGTAACTCATCATACAATAAATCTAGTTTTTTTAAAAAAAAATAGTAAATCCTTAAATCGTAAAAGCAGTTAAACATGTACACTAAATCATCATAAAGCGTAAATCATGTAAACATGCAGGTGATAACAGTAAATCATTTAAAACATTTAAAACATAAAAGCTTACAAACTTGAGGTTTAAAGACTGAGCTGCAGAAGCTAGCGGCGGCACAACCTTATACAGGACCCTTGCTCTGATATCAACTGAAACGTCTACTTATTTAAAATGCGGAAATATATATTTATATATATTTATATATATATGAGTGAAAATATCGTGTAATCAACATACCTTTCATGAACTTTAAAGCGTAATATAAACGTATCGTATGAATTTGTAACATGTTAAAACAGCTCATCATTAATCATCATTCATCAATCATCATTCATCATATCCTTCGGGGAAATCAGTTCATTAGAGGTGACTATCGTACATTATCATCATTTACGATGGATTCATCATACATAGAACTATGGTATCCGGCGGCTGTCGGATGTCAGTGACAGTATAAACCATCCACTGTGCTTAGGCCTCATCATCATCATTTACGTATACATCTTAAGCATTTACATATAATTTGATTATAACGACCCGAAAATTCATGTTTGAAAATTTGCGGAAAAATTAAAAATTTTCTCTTTAAAATAATCAAAATTTGCGTCATTCACAAAATCAATTGATAAATCAAGTTTAAATGTTCAAAATAGCAGCGGAAGAAATTATTACTCGCCAAATTAACAAGTTAAAATATCCAACAACTGATAAAATGTTTGAGCATAAAAAAAATGGCAGGTGCTGTAAATGAGGTCCTCGGGTGCCACTACTGCCGACCCAAGCTAGCTTAGTGGTCCCCTCCCTCGGCCCCGACATCATCAGTACCTACAACAATCAAGTCTAGTGAGCCTAAAGACTCAGCATGCATATATCGTAAATAACGAGTAAATAATATAGTAAAATTTGCATGGGATAGATAAAAAAATATCATGTCATGAGGCATAATGTGAAAATAACTTGTCATGAGCAATTATAATACGTGCATAACTGAACTGAAAATCATAGTGAAAATGTTTGCTCCTTGGAGTCCTGTACTGAAAAAGCATTTAATAGTTTTCTGTTGAGAATATGGTCTACGCAAGTGGCACCTGAACTGAACTGAATTGACCGGTAACTGGCGACCGGGTTTAGTAATGTTTGTCTGATCAGACTAATGCCACAGTATACTGGGTGAAACTGAACTGAACTGACCGGTAACTGGCGACCGGATTTAGTAATGCTCCCATGACTGGTAACTGGCGACCGGGTGAAGTAATAATCCCATGATAGTAAAGTGGCCACAAGCAATATCGCATAAATCTCAAAATGAATATTTTGCACGTAATATAATTAACCAACATAATTAAATATGAACAATTTCGATCTTCTTGCATTAAAATCATGTACTTGCGATATTTAAAAATACCTATATGGCTTGATTGAAGAGTGAAAGAAGATATAAACATGCCTTGGTTTGTTTTGACAGAAAACAAACAAACAACGACGCGACGCGGCGCGGCGGAGACGGAGTGCTCTTCACTTTCTCACTTTTTCTCTCTTAATTTCTTTAAACCAAGCATGCACCATAATTATTATAATAGCGTAAAAAAAATCGTAAACGTGATGCATGAAGATTTAAAAATATCATGATTTGTGCTCAGGGCGCTGCTAGGACCAAAATCTCATCCCGGGTGCAAAATGACCATTTTGCCCCTGGAAACCCAAAAATTATCGTTTCAACACTGGACCTCTAAAATTGACCCGAAGCTTACCAAACTTCTTAAAATGTCCCAAAACATTTTTAAAAGTGTTCCTAGACGTAAACTCGAGCCCATAACACAACTTATCTAATTCGTTTTAAAACATAGACCGGGGTCCCGGTTTTAACCCGAATCAAACCGAAACTAAACCGAAATCTTCCCAACTTTTATCAAAATTTAAAAACACTATGAAGCTCATAATACCACGAGATTAGATCCAAAACTCTCGGATATTAATTAATAACATAAACCAAACTCTCGGCCCTTTCTTGTTACGCCACCTCATGCACTATCCTTTCTCCTATCTCACGCCTCTACCCTCAACTCAACGCACCAATCACGAGCTCACACACCAGGGACTTAGATCAGCACTTAAGGTACTGAACCGACTCATCCCACCGCTCCCATGCACCCTCCTGCCAGCAACGAGGAGCAACACTAATTCCCCAACCGAGACCCAAAACGCTTCTACTAGGTCCGATAGAGCTTCCTGTCGCACCAGCATGAAAATCTTATCAATCACAACCTATACAGCCCCTTACCAACAACCTACGGCAGTCCCTTACAACAACAACACCAGAAAAAAAAAGGACAACACCACCCTAAGCAGTACCATGAAACAAAACGATGGTTTCCTCCTATTCATGACTAGATCAAAAGGTTTCATGAACACATGCATACATATCAGTATTATCAACATGAGTGATGCAAAAAAAACAAAGTAAAAAGCGTGCCTTAGATGAATTCCACGCAAGAACGGCGAAGAGATGGGCAACGGGGAAGCGCCGGAGAATTTTGTTGCAAGAAAAATGCTAAACCGAAGGCCCTTGTTGCTGACAGCTCTGAAAACGAGAGGGGAAGCAGAGGGGAGGTGGTGTCGGCTGATATAATTATTAGGTTTAGGTTAATTGTAGTTTAGGTGATATATTATATAGTTAAATAATAGGTAATGGGCCTTAAATTATCAATTAAAAGTTTAAAAAAAAAAGATTTAAGCCCAATAAGTCCGAAAGTGGGCCCATTAAATCCAAATGCACTCCCGAAAAATATTTCTTGTTGGAAAGATTTTGAAAATATTAGCCGAACCATTAAAAAGTCCCCCGATTCGATAAAAATTGCGTACCGATAAAAATAAAATCTGCGGGTAGAAATATCCAAAAATTCCCATTTTTAAAAAATACACTTAAAAATGCTTTAACTTAATTTATAAAAATAATTCGAGAAATAAAAAATAATTTTCCTGAAAATTCTCCGGTCTCCGTTCCTCGTTCGAGCGTAAAAAAGCACTTAGAAAACCCTAATGCATGAATTTCTAAAATGTATGGATTAAATTCTACCATGCATGAATTATGCATAAAATGCATAGAAATACATAAACACAAATTAATAAAATAAACATGCATTTCATGCTTTAAAAGAATTAAATAAAATATCAAAGAAGTTTAATAACTTGCATGCATGCCAACTTTTTAAAATATATTTACTAACATGCTAATTTACCCCTTCTTAAATAAGTCTTTATTAACTTATCTCAATACTCTATCTCCAGTCCCGCCTCACTTATTTAACTGAAAAGATAACAATTAAACTACTGCGTAAAATAAATAAATTTACAGAAAAGAATTTAAATACTCATACAATAAAAATCATTTTAATTTTAAATACTAGAATTATGCATGGCTTATACGCAGTCCAATTTACGGGTTCTACATTGATAGCCACAACTAATTCTCATCCTTCAAAACATCATCATTTTCATCACTTATCAAAATCATGCACATCCATAAATTTTTCTTAAAATCAAGAATGCAACGTATATTTCACAAATTCATAAAATCGTGATCATGATTTATAAACGTTTAAAAACATGATAATATTGTTCTTAGGACGCTGCCAGGATCAAAATCTCTTCTCGGGTGCAAAATGACCATTGTGCCCCTGGAAACCCAAAATGACCATTTTACCCCTGGACCTCCATATTTTGACCCGAAACTTACTGAAGTCTTTAAAACATCCCAAAACATAATTATGAATATTTCTTAAACGTAAACTCGAGCATGTTTCAAAATTTAAATGATTTGTTTCAAAACATGGATCGGGTTCCCGGTTTTAACATGAATCGACTCGAAACACAACCAAATTTTTCCCAGCTTTTTACCATACCTTAAAAACATCAAAAATGCCTAAAACCATCAAGACTAGACCCCAAAACCGCTCGGCCATGACCTGAAAGCTTCTGGAAAATTTCCTAATAAACCTACTCGAACCCTATGTGAAACCCCCCTCCATGTTTTCGTCCCTAGCCAAAAACCAAGCGGACCAGCCATGACTCGACCTAATTTAAGCTACCCTAGAACCCTACTGAACCCCCTTGAATCGAGCTTACAGCCCCATTCAATCCCTCAACCTCGCACACTCCAAACCACGCAAGGAAGCACCCCACTACTATTCTCCTCTCCACTCGATCGATCGCACTTGGGGGCTGGTAACAGAACGTCTCGAATATTTCCAAGCCTTGTCTTATACCCTGTGGGGCCCCGGATCCGATATCTAATACTAATAAATTTTAAATGTATCAAACCAAACGATTTAATAAAATATATAATTTCTTGTTCACAAACTGACATAAACATCGTCAGAATAATTTAAATGTCTCAAATGTTCGAAATATAATTTTCAACATGTCAAAATAACTAGTGAACAAAAGTAATCCAAACATCATCAAATAGCTCCTAAGACCCGAGAATCCCACTCTAACTCGTATCTCCTTTTCTGGAACTGGACTATGGCATCCCAAGCCTCGCCTCCGTCAAGCACATGAAAACAAGAGGTAGCCGACGTGCCGGTGAGTATAAACCCAGTATGATACAATAAAAATAGTTCATATAAATCCATAAAGATGCAATATAAATCCATAAAGATGCAATATAATGCAATGCATGATCAGAATCTGTAGGCTATCAATAAATTTCAAGATCAAGTGAATCATCTAGTCATAGGGTTCCCAAGGAAAGAGAATCCCCCAGCAACATCCACCGACTCATCCGCTCGAGGTGGGGTGCTGTTTTCTACAATTCCAGGACTATGGTGCGCCTATAGAAAATATTCAGGCCATAGCAGCGACCTCCGCATACACTATTCCAACTCAACTATAGCCCCATACGTCCAACAAATCAATATATCAAGGCGACCTCCGCCATATCGAATCTGAATCGAAAAGTGGCTCAATATGCAATGTAATGATGCATTTCAATTTCATCAAGTCAATATCATAATAATCTCATCTCAAAAGATCAATCATCAAAAATCACAAGTATTTCATCAATGCATAGAATTTTCAATTTAAAATAAAAATGATACTTTTACCTCGTATGTTACCGACCGTAACATACCTTTCAATTATTACCAAAAGAAGATCGAAATGTGTAGGTGAGAAGTCTTGAACCTCTGAATTCTACTATAACTCAATAACTCGGATCATTTATCAAAACAGAGCAATTTCTGTACAAAATTCATAAATAATTCAATAATGCTTCGAATCAAGATCCGCAATTTTGATTTTCTAGAAAACTCAAATCCCAACAATTGTGTAAAGAAGGAATCCATATCATTTCTTAACCGTAATATGACATAAAAACATTCATTGAATCATTTTGTCAAACACGTGACGTGCGTGCTAAAGAGTTAGCTCCTCTACAATTCCATTTCTTTTCCAAAATATCAATACATACAATACCATCAATCATTATATTAACAACTTTGCCTCAACACTCAAACCAAACAACCCATTATTTTCCCTTCAATCACTAACCCAAGGAAATAAGCTCTCTTACCTTGCTTCTAATCTCTTGAGGAGAAAAACTTCTAATCTCCATGCAAAGATTAAGGCTTCAATCAAAGATTAATATCTTGGAAGAAATTGGATTGAAGAAGAAATGAGGAACCCTAGCTCTAAACCGATGGAGAGAAATGAGGATGAGAAGAAATGATACAAAAATCATTCCCCAATATAATATATACCATCCAAACCTCAAAACACGTTTTTTGTACAAGTTATGGGCGTCATGGCGCGTGTTTTGGCGCAGGGGCGCGTACCATACAGCCCAAACAACAAAATTTCAGCAATGGGCGCGCCATCGCAAGGGATCTGGCGCAAGGGTGCGCCGTATTCTGTCCAAAAAGCATTTTTAACTTCAGAATTTGTGAATGTGGTTAACTAGAAAGTTGTAGCCCTATGTCTTGGCTTACATCTCCAATTGGTCTCATGTCATTTAGAGGTCTGAGTAAAAAATTATGCTCAATCTCCCAACATGTGTCATTATAGGAACGACGATACGCACGACACACTTCGGGGCACTTTTGGTTCGTCTTCCCTAATGATTTGACCAAAACTCAAAATAAGAAAGTTATAGCCTTATGTCTTATCTTTCTAATGAAAGTAGTCTCACATCAATTGGATCAATATAAAAAACATTATGCTAAAAACCACAACTACTGCCACATTTTTCATACCGTTTCTGCACTTCCATTACCTATTTAGCTCAAATTCAACCTTTGATTCTACCCATCCATTATCTATTCAATTCTATAACATTCAATACCATTCATACCATAATATAAAGCCATAAACCATCACAACTACTGCCATAATTTTATTTTTTTTCAAAATTCGGGCATTACAATTTCTCATACGGACCTATGAATCTCGGTGATAATTTACCATTCTTTCCAAATCTAACTGTACCACGAAAAGGAGATATTTTCAGAAAAACTCTGTCACCTTTCTCAAAAGTCAACGGCCGTCTCCTGATGTTCGCATACTTAGCCTGTCTATCTTGAGCAGCTCTCATACGACTTTGAATCAATTTCACCTTCTCTGTCATATCTCTTATCATATCAGGTCCTACAATTGGTGCTTCAGATAAATCGTCCCAATACAGAGGAGATCGAAACTTCCTGCCATATAGTGCTTCAAATGGTGACATTCCAATGCTCACTTGATAACTATTGTTATAAGAAAACTCGACAAGTGGTAACGAATCCTGCCAACCAATACCAAAATCCATCACTACAGCTCTCAGCATATCCTCTAATGTCTGAATAGTACGTTCTGACTGTCCGTCTGTCTGAGCATGATAGGCTGTACTCAAATGCAAACAAGTACCAAGGGCCTCTTGTAAACTCTGCCAAAAATGAGAAGAAAATCTGGGATCAGGATCAGATACAATGGACTTAGGAACACCATGCAATATCAAAACTTCTCTGATGCACAATCTGGCCATCTGATCATGCCTATATGTCATCTGATAAGAAATAAAACATGAAGACTTGGTTAATCTATCAACGATAACCCAAATTGAATCGCAACCCCTCGACGACCTCGGCAATTTCGTGACAAAATCCATGGTGATTTGATCCCACTTCCATTCTGGAACTTTAAGGCTATGCAAAAGACCTCCTGGTCGCTTTCTTTCTGCTTTCACTTGTTGACAATTCAAACAACGAGATACAAATTCTGCTATGTCAGATTTCATTCTTTTCCACCAAAATTGTTTCTTCAAATCATTGTACATCTTTTTACTTCCAGGGTGTACACTGAACTTACTACAATGAGCATCACGCAAAATCTGTATCCTCAACTCTGAAATATTAGGAACTACAATACGATCATTCACAAACAAAATACCCTCATTATTGACCTGAAATTCTGATCGATGTCCTGATCTGACGAGTTCAACTGATTTCTGAATGCTTTGATCTAACCTTTGAGTCTCTTTAATCTTTACAAACAACTCTGGCTCTGCCTGAATCATTAATACTCTTACAGGTTGAGTATCTACCACAAAATCCAAACCAGAAAGACAACATTTTTCTATTAATTCAGATACACTGCTAGTGATCAAGGACATATTGCATACTTTTCTGCTCAAAGCATCGGCTGCTGTATTAGACTTTCCTGGATAATATATTATTTCGCAATCATAGTCTTTCAACAAATCTAACCAACGCCTCTGTCTCATGTCCAACTCTGCTTGTGAAAAGAGATATTTCAAACTCTTATGATCAGTGAATATCTCAAATTTCTCCCCATACAAGTAGTGACGCCAAATCTTTAAGGCAAAAACCACTGCTGCTAGTTCTAAGTCATGAACGGGGTATCTATACTCATGTGGCTTCAACTGTCTTGAAGCATAGGCAACCACACAGCCGTGCTGCATTAATACACAACCCAATCCTTGATGTGAAGCATCAGTGTGCACTGTAAATCCTCCTACACCTGATGGAATAGTCAGAACTCGAGCACTAGTCAATCTATGCTTAAGTTCAACAAAACTAGCCTCACATGCTTGCGACCAAATAAATGGTACATTCTTTTGTGTCAGCTGGGTAATTGGCCTCGCAATATGTGAGAATCCTTCAATAAATCTGCGATAACAGCCTGCCAAACCCATAAAACTACGTACCTCAGGAACTGATGTCGGTCTAGACCAATTGATGACTGCCTCAACTTTACTCGGATCAACTGATATACCAGCACTCGAAATCACATGTCCAAGGAATACCATTCTATCCAACCAAAACTCGCATTTGGATAATTTAGCATACAACTTTTCAGTTCTCAAAATTTGCAAAACAGCTCTCAAGTGCTCGGCATGATCAATTTCAGATTTTGAATAAATAAGAATATCATCAATGAAGATCACAACAAATTGATCTATATACCGTTGAAACACACGGTTCATCAAATCCATAAATACCGCAGGTGCATTGGTCAACCCAAAAGGCATAACCAAAAATTCAAAATGCCCATACCTGGTACGAAAAGCAGTCTTAGGCACATCTGTCTCTCTAACTCTTAACTGATGATATCCGGATCTTAAATCAATCTTATAATATACTGAAGAACCCTGCAACTTGTCAAAGAGATCATCAATCCTTGGCAAATGATATTTATTCTTTATTGTGGCTTTATTCAACTGTATATAATCGACACAAAGCCTCATAGACCCATCTTTCTTCTTCACGAATAAAACCGGAGCACCCTAAGGTGAAACACTTGGTCTTATATATCCTTTAGCCAATAGATCCTCAAGTTGTTCCTTTAGTTTCTTCAGTTCAATTGGCGCCATCCTATAAGAAGCTCTAGAAATAGGCTGTGTACCTGGCATCAACTTAATGTTGAACTCAACCTCTCGGACTGGAGGAAATCCTGGAATTTCATCTGGAAATACATAAGAAAATTCACTAACAATTTGAATATCTGCCAATTTAGGTACTGACCTTGAAATATCAATCGCATAAACCAAGAAACATTAGGCTCCTTTCTGCAATAAACGAGTCATGGACAAAACAGATATCAAAGGAATCTTAGCTCGAGAACCTTTACCATAGAATGTCCAGTGATCTGTCATATCAGGCCTAAACTTAACAATTTTCTGAAAACAATCTACAGTAGCCATGTATCTTGTCAACATTTCAATACCAACTATGCAGTCAAAATCAGACATCTCCAATATAATACAATCAAGCTCAATGACATTATCATCATAACGAAATTCACAACCACTTATCATTTCAGCTGACCTCATCACTTTGCCCAGTGGAGTAGAAATAGATAAGGTAGATGATAATAGTATAGAATGAAACAAATGCAATGTGACAAAGTGCTCAGATATGAAAGTATGTGATGCACCCGTATCCATCAAAACATAAGCAGGATAACCTGAGAGAAAACAATTACCTGCAATGATATTATCTGGAGCATGATGTGCCTCATCCTCAGTGAGTGCAAAAACTCGAGCCTGCTGTCTAGGTGGATGTCCTGCCCTGTGGCCACCACTCAGTTTGTTCTGATCTGACCGGTTTGATTGCTGAAAAGAATGAACTGTAGGGGTCTGACGATTCTGGTGAGTTGTCTGTCTCAATGATCCCCCACTCTGAGATATTTCACTGCCTCGATTAGGACACAATAGAGCATAGTGTCCCACCTGGTTACACAAGTGGCAAGCTCCTGAGATTCCTCTACACTGATCGGTATAATGTCTACCACCACACTGACCACAAGTTGTGCCTGAATAACCAGTGCTCTGAACTGAACCAGACTGTCTCGATCCACTAGAATTCGAAAAATTACTGACATGCCTCTTAAATTGCTTCCCTCTAGCCCTAAACTGCTCTCTTATGTTGCCACTATTACCCTGTCTGAACTGCTGTCGGAACTGTGGCTATTGGAGTCGTTGCGAATACTAAGAACCTCTCTGCCTATTGATTCCAGTTTCAGCTCCCTTTTCTCTATCAAGAGCCTCAGCAAAAGTGTTAGGCCTTCCAGTATTAACCATGGTAAAGATATCAGGATTAAGACCATTTATGAAGTGATCAGCCTTAGCTTCTTCATCGGATGCTACATGAGGAGCAAATCTTAGTAAATTCGAGAACTTAGCAACATAGTCCTCAATATTCAGATTTTCCTGCTTTAAATTTGCAAACTCGGCTCCCCTATCTTTCCTCTAAGAGGTAGGAAAGAAACGCTGATAAAATTCAGATTTAAAAATATCCCAGGTAACAATCGTACCTCGACCCTCTAAAGCTTTCTTTGTCATGATCCACCAACTCTTAGCAACATCCAATAACTGATGAACAACTAATTTGATTCTACGATCATCTGGATACTCAAGAGATTCAAATAATTGATCCACATTCTCCAACCAGTTCTCACACTCTAATGCATTCTCAGTACCCTTCAACATCGGTGGGTGCAAAGACTGAAATCTGGCTAACAGTATCTCCATCGGAGTCGGAGTTATATCCATCTGAGTATGAGTAGCACTACCATGATCTTGTGCCACTGGTATGTTCTATCTAGGTCTACCACGACCTCTACCTCGAGTAGCCATGTCTGATATACAATACCTCAACACATATAAAATCACAATATCATAATCATCTCAATCTTGTATCAATCATCTCTGACTCTCGAGACTCAATAATCTCAAAAATCTCTAATACAGCTCAACAATAGAGTATCTCAATTATGATCGTGTATTTCACATTACGGCACAGTGAAAATGCTAGAAAATATATCACAGGATCAAGAAGTTCGAAATGACTCGATCTACCCTGTTCACAAATATCTTACGCTCTGATACCACCTAATGTGGGGTCCCGGGTCCGATATCTAATACTAATAGATTTTAAATATATCAAACCAAATGATTTAATAAAATATATAATTTCTTGTTCACAAACTGACATAAACATCGTCAGAATAATTTAAATGTTTCAAATGTTTGAAATATAATTTTCAACATGTCAAAATAACTAGTGAACAAAAGTAATCGAAACATCATCAAATAGCTCCTAAGACCCGAGAATCCCACTCTAACTCGTATCTCCTCGCCTGGAACTGGACTCTGGCATCCCAAGCCTCGCCTCACCTACCGTCAAGCACATGAAAACAAGAGGTAGCCGACGTGCCGGTGAGTATAAACCCAGTATGATACAATCAATAACATATGAGAATTTAATTTTCAAAATAGTTCATATAAATCCATAAAGATGCAATATAATGCAATGCATGATCAGAAGCTGTGGGTTATCAATAAATTTCAAGATCAAGTGAATCATCTGGTCATAGGGTACCCAAGGAAAAAGAATCCCCCAGCAACATCCACCGACTCATCCGCTCGAGGTGGGGTGCTGTGTTCTACAATCCCAGGACTATGGTGCGCCTATAGAGAGTGTTCAGGCCATAGCAGCGACCTCCGCATACACTATGCCAACTCAACTATAGCCCCATATATAAGTTAAAAATGCGTTTTGGACAGAATACGGCGCGCCCCTGCGCCAGATCCCGCCCGATGGCGCGCCCATTGCTGAAATTTTGGTGTTTGGGCAGTATGGTGCGCGCCCCTGCGCCAAAACACGCGCCATGGCGCCCAGCACTTGTACAAAAAACGTGTTTTGAGGTTTGAATGGTATATATTAGATTGGGGAATGATTTTTGTATCATTTCTTCTCATCCTCATTTCTCTCTATCGGTTTAGAGCTATGGTTCCTCATTTCTTCTTCAATCCAATTTCTTCCAAGACATTAATCTTTGATTGAAGCCTTAATCTTTGCTTGGAGATTAGAAGTTCTTCTCCTCAAGAGTTTAGAAGCAATGTAAGAAAGCTTATTTCCTTGGGTTAGTGATTGAAGGGAAAACAATGGGTTGTTTGGTTTGAGTGTTGAGGTAAAGTTGTTAATATAATGATTGATGGTATTGTATGTATTGATATTTTGGAAAAGAAATGGAATTGTAGAGGAGCTAACTCTTTAGCACGCACGTCACGTGTTTGACAAAATGATTCAATGAATGTTTTTATGTCATATTACGGTTAAGAAATGATATGGATTCCTTCTTTACACAATTGTTGGGATTTGAGTTTTCTTGAATATCCAAATTGCGTATCTTGATTCGAAGCATTATTGAATTAATTATGAATTTTGTACAGAAATTGCTCTGTTTTGATAAATGATCCGAGTTATTGAGTTATAGTAGAATTCAGAGGTTCAAGACTTCTCACCTACACATTTCGATTTCTTTTGGTAATATTTGAAAGGTATGTTACGGTCGGTAACATACGAGGTAAAAGTATCATTTTTATTTTAAATTGAAAATTCTATGCATTGATGAAATACTTGTGATTTTTGATGATTGATCTTTTGAGATGAGCTTATTATGATATTGACTTGATGAGATTGAAATGCATCATTGCATTGCATATTGAGCCACTTTTCGATTCAGATTTAATATGGCGGAGGTCGCCTTGATATATTGATTTGTTGGACGTATAGGGCTATAGTTGAGTTGGCATAGTGTATGCGGAGGTCGCTGCTATGGCCTGAACACTCTCTATAAGCGCACCATAGTCCTGGGATTGTAGAACACAGCACCCCACCTCGAGCGGATGAGTCGGTGGATGTTGCTGGGGGATTCTCTTTCCTTGGGTACCCTATGACCAGATGATTCACTTGATCTTGAAATTTATTGATAGGCCACAGCTTCTGATCATGCATTGCATTATATTGCATCTTTATGGATTTATATGAACTATTTTGAAAATTAAATTCTCATATGTTATTGATTGTATCATACTGGTTTTATACTCACCGGCACGTCGGCTACCTCTTGTTTTCATGTGCTTGACGGTAGCTGAGGCGAGGCTTGAGATGCCAGAGTCCAGTTCCAGGTGAGGAGATACGATTTAGAGTGGGATTCTCGGGTCTTAGGAGCTATTTGATGATGTTTGGATTACTTTTGTTCACTAGTTATTTTGACATGTTGAAAATTATATTTCGAACATTTGAGACATTTAAATTATTCTGACGATGTTTATGTCAGTTTGTGAACAAGAAATTATATATTTTATTAAATCGTTTGGTTTGATACATTTAAAATTTATTAGTATTAGATATCGGACCCGGGGCCCCACATACCCACCAGGGTCTGATCCATGGCTCATGTTGGTCCTTGCATTGCTGTCCCGACCCTTGCACGCGATCTCCCCCAAAATCGAGCCATCCTATGAACATCACTCTCGATCTACACCATGCTTCAACCAATACCGACTCCAGCCCTATTTCCTCTATGCCATGACATGTTTCGGCCCTCCTTTAGCACATCAGCCAACAACCCTTGCACATCAACATAAGAAACATGAGTGATCATCACACAAAAAACAATAATTCGTGAAAAAAACTTCACCGATGAAAAGATATGCATAGATCGAAAGTTTTACATGATTTTAAACAAAATTTACACATATCAACAGCGTGTATGATGCTCAAGGGAAGAACACGCGTGCCTTGATGTAATATACGCAAAAACGTCGGAGAAACAAGCGTCGGGGAAACGCTGGAGGGATTTTCTTGCAAGAAAAATGCTTGGCAGATGGGTTGCTTGGGGTTTTCTGCTGAAGGCCGAGAGAAAGGAGCTGAGTGGAGGGGGTGGACGACTGATTAGTTTAGGTTTAGGTTTATGAATAGGTTAGTGATATATAAATAGAATGTTACATGCTAATGGGCCCTAATTATCATTTAAAAAGTTTAAAAGAATTTTGAGCCCACTAAGTTTAAAAATAGGCCCATCCATTTAATTCACACTCCCGAAAATTATTTCGTTTAGGTACGTTTTTGAAAATATTGCTCGAGCCCTCAAAATGTCCTTCGTTTTGATAAAATTTCGTACCGATTAAAATTATGGTCCAGCGGGTAAAAATACCAAACAAAGCACATTTCTTAAAAAATACATTTAAAACATCTTATATTAATTAATAAAAATTAATCATGTAATAAAAATAATTTTCCTGATAATTCATCGGTCTCCGTTTCTCGTTCGAGCGTGAAATGCCTCTAGAAACCGTAATGCATGAACTTTTAAAATATCATGAAATAAATCATATCATGCAATAATTATGCATAAAATGCGTTAAAATAGTTAAACACATAATTTAAATAAAACCCTAGATTGCATGCATTTAGGTTACGTGAATTAAATTCCTAGACCTTACATATCTTCACTTCTCAACTGACATCCAACAATCACAATGTTAAATCTACAGTCACTAAACATAAAGCAGAGTCAGATTTAACCATTCTGATACCACTTTTAAGATTGGTTAATAATGGTAAAGTGTTTAGAGTGAGGGTTGAATAAACACTTCAGTTTTTGTAATCTTTTCGGATTTAAATTAGTTCTTTGAGGAACTGATTCTGAAATCTTGTTTGTCTATATCGATCAATTAACTAATAATAGTTGTACGGAAACAAACTGAAGGATAGATTGAATATTTTGGCTATGATATCGTGATAGCAGGGTGAATAAAATAAAGAACACAAAGAGTTTTATGGATATTCAGATACTTCAACTGCTCCTATATCACCATTTCTATCTCAAGTATAGGAATTCAATAAAAAAAACTTTGAATGATTATAAAGAACTATAATAATCCACTTCAGTTGGACTTAAATAATGTCAAAATGAAACTATTAGCTTTTCTTCTCACTTATCAGTTGATAACAAAATAGCTCTAATGAGTAGCCTGAATGCTAGGAATAAATCAATGAGGACAGAGCTAAATCTTACGATTTGTATCAAAAAGTTTATAATACACTATTATAAATAACATAAGTTTTTGTACGGCAAAATTTTACCACAACAAAAACTCTATCTCCCTTTTCACCTTACAAGAAACAAATCGGCCCCTCCTATTTTGGAAAGGCATGGCCGAGACTCCACCTTCCACTATGCGATGCGACCTCACTACACCGCACCATCACTGGAGTAGTTCAATTCCAACGATCCAATCTTCACGCAAATTCCTCCTAGTTTTCTAGTGAAATCTAGGATAGGAACATGGTCTATGATCGTGGATCTGATTAGAATATTTAAAAAAAATCGTATGGATTTATAAAAAGAGTTATCATCTCCAAAACATCGGGATAGTTGGAGTTGATGTTAAATATGCAAAGTAAATCAAATCTAAACGTCTAATGAATGATTTTAAATCATACGAAGCCCAAAAATGTTTTAAACGTCAAAATTTTTTTAAAAAAACTTTCATCGAGTCTTGGGTGCAAGAAAATAGTACTCAAACAGTTTTATCACTCTTATCATTTCTATTGAGAGCTTTAATTAGAAGAATGAACAATTGTAACTGATAATTTATTTTTGAATAGATATGAGAAGTTGTAAAATCAGACCAAGTTAAAGTGCATTTGTACAAAAACTATATGAATCAATGTATTGTAGTGGAATACCTTTATGCCATAAGAAGAAACAAGACGTGAAATTATTTCATTCGAACTTCCATAAACAAATCTTACTACTTTACGTTAGTACATTAATCAATTGTTTATCTATCTTTCTTGTTAACTTACATATCTACCATGCTATTAGCCGAATTCAACATATTCTTTCTGTACTTAAGAATTATTATTTTTTTCTATACTCACCTAATGGAGAATTAGATTTTAGTTGTTAACTATTTGAATTACTTTTGTTTTAAAAAAATATTAAATATTTATAGATATTTATTCATTTTTTCCTAAAACCTTGCCAATCATAACAATTAAATAAGTTAATATATTAATATAAAATAAATAATATCTTTGCCCGTCAACTTTTTTACATAAAATTTAGTCCTCCTAGGCACAATCTCGGTTTAGAGATGTCAATGTGGTGGGTACGAGACTAGTTTTGCTAGACACGAGACCAGCCTCATGTAAAAAAAATTTGACCCATTAATCCGACAAGGTTCACACCGAAAAAAATCAAGTTAATATTTAAGGTTGTCGGGTTTGGGTCAGATCAGATTGGACCAGATAGCTGACCCGAAAAAAATTAAGGGGATTGGGTTACGGTTGACTCGAGTTGAACCGAAAATTTTAAATTTTTTTAAAATATAATTAATAAATATTACCTACAATTTTATATCTTGTACGTCTGAAAAAATATTTATTGTATATTTATGTCACAAATTTTCATAATTTAATATTTATTTCAACATTTTTTATTTTTTAAACAATTATTTATTTTATTTAGTAATCATATATATTTTTTTATAATTAGACTTTCAAATTTAAATTATATATACGAGGAATATTTTGTTATTATGTGTTTAAATTAAAATATTATTATCATTTTTTTGAATTTTATTTAATTTTCTTTTTAAAAAAACTTAAAATTAGGTTAATCAAGTTGATTAGGTTGATCGGGTTGATTCGTGTTCGAGTTGAGTGTTTTCTGGTTGGATCAGGTTCATGTTAGGTTTGGGTTGAGCAATTTTTAAATAGTACTATTGATCGACCCAACCCATCCCACCCGAATTGACACCCTTATATTTAAATTTGCTTCAAAACAAGTTTGAAGTTCGACATCCCGCACGGTGGACATGAGCAACAAAAACTCAGTCAATTTTAGGTTTTCAATGTTAGAGAGCGGTGAAATCAGGTCAAAGGCGGCAGGTCTGTCGACAGACAAATTTTGATAAACACTTCAATATTGGTACCAAAACTTAGTTTACGTCGTGTGCTTTCAGAAAATATTGTCACTTTTAATTTTTTGAAGTGAAAAAATGGTGTGAGATTCGAAAATGGCTCGAGAAATGAGATGCATGACATCATGAAATGATATCTTTTTTTTTTTAAATTATATATATTATATATATATATGTATTAATTAATTATATATGAGACGGACGATAGGTCTTACAAAGACGCACAGGTTTGAAATATTGGACCCAACACCTTCTCTCAGACTCATTTAGTGTGCCAAACCCGTTCCACCTCGGAAGGGTTCATTGTTGTATGTATGTCTCAGTAATTGAAAGTTAAAACTAATGTAACAACTATAAACCCAATCAATGTTAGGTGAAACATTTTTTAAACCAATGAATCTTTTCAGAAGATTATTAAATTCAAAAAATTCACAAAAAGTGATCGATCTATCGCACATCGTCAGAGTTCTATTTGTCATTTTCTGATGAGAACAATCCAATAATCTACTCGCAGCATCTTCATCCCCACCATAAAATATCCACTTTCACTCAGTAAATCTCGCCAGCTTCCGCCACAAACCCGCGATGCCCGGTCTCATAATCACCCTTGCATCAAACCCCATATTACCCCTCCTCGCCGCCGCCATACCCATCCTCTACTGGGCACTAAACCACCGCAAGAAAACCAAGATCACTCTCTACGTGCACGACTACCTAACCGGAGACGACTACTCCGCCGTGACAGTGGCGGGACGAAACGGTCACGCCACCAGCATCTTGGAGTTCGGAACCCTTCTGGCGGTGGATGATCTGGTTACGGAAGGACCCGATACCGAGTCGAAAGAGATTGGGAGGGCTCAGGGGATGTATATAAACTCTCAGCTTGATGGGAAAGCGTTGCACTTGATGTTTTCCATTATATTTACCGAGGGCGAATACAAAGGGAGCAGCCTGGAGATTCAGGGGTCTGATATCTTCGCCGTGAAAGAGAGGGAGTTTTCTGTGGTTTCGGGAACAGGTTACTTTAGGTTTGTCCAGGGTTATGGGATTTTGACGACGGAGATGATGGATATAAAGAATCTAAGAGCTGTTCTTAAGCTGGATATCACTGTTAAACACTTTTGAAATCTTTATTTTTGCTATAATATTTTTTTATGCTGGGTTATGATTTTGTGAATCGAAATTTCAGTCTACATATCCAACTTTTTTTTATGGAGGAGGTGATTTATTGACGTTTTCGGTTCGAAATAAACCTAGTAAGCGTACTAGATCAAGTTATGATAAATAGATGATGACTCTAAGTAACGATCTCATATAGACTAATATTTAATTACTAGAATTTTTATCTCTTAATTTATGGTTGACAAAATAAATAAAAAAATGATATGCGAATTATAAATCTAAACTATTAAATAAAATAATTGCAACTAAAAACGACGAATTCAACGATCAATGAAGGATTCAACTTCAAATTAATAACTAAGACACACAACAACTATGTTAACATGTGTTAAAATTCAATAAATTATTTAATTCTTGACAACCATATGAAATCCCCAAATTATTTATCAAACGTTTCCTCGAGTTAATAAACATATTTAAATCTAACAGTCCATTTATTTCTAATTGGATTTAATTAGATATAAATGCATTAAATCTTCGTAGAATTTCAGTTTTCACCTAAAACCGCACACTGAAATCGAATACTATTTTTAGTCAGTTTAACCATGTGTTAATGACTTCTTTGTTGCTATATTTAACCAATCATCTTTAGATTCGTGATTAATCAACAAACATGTAAATAGTTGTTGCGTATTTTCTTAATTGCTTGCAAGTGCACAACGTCAAGTTGTAATAAAACGTATTTTCGAGTACAAGTGTTGATCCCACGAGTAGTATGTATATAAATGTATATTAATGCTTGTAATTAAAATAGTCTCGATTTTATTTAGAAAAATCGATTAAAATATTTGTTTGCAAGAATAACTAAATTGAAAATGGATTTTTAAATAAAATATAACACCAAACTTTAGCAAATAACAATGGAATAAAAGATCTAGAGGTCCGATTTCACTTAACTATCCACCATGTGTAATTTTTGTAGCTATGTTATAAAAATCCTTCTTATTCATTAGCCAAGAATCCTATAGTTATCTACTCCCTCTCCCGAGTGTTAAATAGATATTGGTTATCTAAAATTTGATTGCAATGTTCCCATCAACAATCTACAAATAAATAACACATCAAGCACTAGATTCTCTATAGACTTCAATAGCAATATAGGCCCTCCCAAACTCTATAAATACCAGTGATGTATTTTTCTCTTTTCTTGTTTATAATTTCCTTTTCCAAGTGATAAATTATAAACATATAAATCATTCAACTTATGGCCAAAAAATTGAAAGCATTAAGATTGGAATAATACAAATGAACAAGATGAAGAACTTAAATAACTTAGTTCATAGGTTCCAACACATGGTTTCTAGTTTTGTTCCATCATTCCTCTAGAATTAAAACTTAGTTCTAATAACACAAGCAAAACAATAAAACATAGTTATAAAACAAGACATATCAAATGAAAAATAAAATAAAGAAGATCTTAGAACAAGATTTTGAAGTGCTGTTTCCGTCCTCGGATTTGTGCAAAAGATTTCTCAAGAACTAGAAGAACTTGAGTCTTCAATAAGCCTCCACTCCTTATTTTGATCCCCAATACCCTAGATGCTAAGTAAATGATGCCTTTTTATAGTCCAGACAAGTCTCAAATCGTAGCACACCATTTTCATAGACTTTCATGCGCAGCCCACAAAGTTACAGATTTTTCGGACTCTGTTTTCCGAAGACCGCTGGTGCACTGCTATATAGACCGCGGGTGCGCTGCTGTTTCGGGGAAAACTTTCATTTTCGAACTTCAGTGACCGTGGGTGCGGTAGAACAAGGACCGCGGGTGCGGTACAGCTTCGGCAGATTTTCTGAAATTCGATTTTCATTGACCGCGGGTGCGCTCTCTTTGTTAGCGCGGGTGCGCTGGAGCTTCGGCAATTTTTATCTTTTGCACTTTCCAATTCAACACTTTACTACTCCAAACTCTCATTCTAAGCTTCCAAACTAAAACAACAACAAATCACATAAAACCTGCTCAAGAATCACAAAATTCTAAGTTAAAAACAAGTAATAAAAGTACAATAAATTGCACTTATCAAACTTCCCCAAACTTAATATTTTGCTAGTCCCGATCAAAACAAAACAACACAAACAAACAAGTCATTAAATATTTTAAAGAACTTGGCCTAAGATAAATTAACAACTCTTCATGCATTCACAAGTCAAATCAATCCAATCACTTTTTCATCCGGATAAAATCATGCAATCGGTTAATTATCTTAACTTCTAATTTCTTCAACTCATGTTTCAAAACATTCTCAATCGATTTCAATTTTTACAAACACAAATCAAGAGGTCCTTTATGGTAAAGATTGGGTTCAAAGCCATATTCATTCAAGAAAGGAATACCCAATAAATATTTGATGCAATGAGGTGTGTGTAAAATTGTTCAGATTCATACTCAATGGAAGTGTTTATCGATTGTCCATAGGCTAAATTCTCCCAAACACTCTCCACTAGTATATTGGACAACTATGACTTGGTCAATAGGATTTGCAATGTTTGTAATGTTAGGCCTTGGCTCATGGCTACAAATGAAGATTACGAATTCAAATAAGGGAGTAAGTTGAATTTTATCTCTTTTCCAAACTCCATTTCTGTCTTTCATCTCCATTTTTTTATTCAATTCATCTCTTTTTTCTCCCATTTTTCTCCAACTTCTTCAATGTAACATCATTCATTTCTTTGATCCTTTGAATTCTTACTCCCTTGAGAAGGTAGGAAATTAATGTTTAAGATATTCAACGGGGTAGTAAATGTGGGATATTTGAAAGAATATTGAATGGGGGTCTTTTACACATATTAACGTGTGCCATTCGAATTCATATAAGCTCAAAGAGGTGACAAATGATAAATTATTTTTATTTGGTAGCTTGAAAGGCTCAATCGATCCAAAAAATCACCTAAATCATTCCTAAATCATAGTTTGTCCGTATTTCGCCTCGAGTGTTGTTTGGATATTTCTAGACAAAATCTCAATTCACTAACACAAAGTAGAATCTAATCATCGTGAAAAGTATTGTCTCAATGTATCACCCAAATACATATATATTCACAAGAAAAGTGCTTGGCTTCCAAGAAATTTCAAGAACACAATTTTTTTCTCATATAGGCTCAAGAGGGCATCAATTGAATATTTATGGACAATATAAATAGGCCTAAATAAAATCAAAGATCGCCTCAATCATATATGTGTTTTCAAAAATTTAATTCAATATCAAATGAAAATCGCAGAGTTGTATAGAAATTTTAAGTCTCAAACTTACCAAATCTCATGATTGTTCTCTAAATTTTTCAAATTGATTGATTATCATGAATGAGATGCATGACCCCTTTTTTTTTTCTCAATGCACAAATTTTCTTTTCTCATCATTGGCCATAAAAAAATTTCATGACTAAGACACTACAAACACACAAACAAACAACTCAAAAGGAAATAAAACACTCAAATAAAACTAAATAAAAAATAATAATAAATACACAAAATAAAATAAATAAATAACTTCTACCCCAAACTTAAATATGTGCATCGTCCTCGATGTAAATGATCATGCAAGTTAGACGAATACACATACCTCGGGCAACGACCGTCAGTGGTCATTGCCATTCTGATTTTAAAATCAACCACCGCGGGTGCGGTAACAAAGACCGCGGGTGTGGTATGCTCTCGGGAATTTCTTGAAATTTTTTCTTCATTGACCGCGGGTGCGGTCTCATTGTTAGCGCGGTTGCGCTTAGCTCTCGGGAAATTTTCAGTATTTGATTTCTCAAACACCGCGGGTGCGATCCAATATATACCGCGGGTGCGGTGTGGCTACTGGAAATTGTTGTTTATTATGCAACAGTTACCGCGGGTGCGCTCCAATATAGAGCGCGGGTGCGCTTCTCCCTCGGGAAATTTTCATATTTTTTTGTCTTAAAAGCTGCAGGTGCGTTCCAAATTATACCGCAGGTGCGGTATTCCTTCGGGAAATTTTTTTCTTCTCCAATTTTTAGTCCTGAAAAGAAAACAATTGGGATTCATTAGATTTGGGAAGATACAAGCACAAACTATACTAAAAGTACACAACCAAAAATAATCATAATAAAAAAAATAAAAAAATAAAACCGAAAACAAAATGCAAAAGAGAAACAAAAATTTGGGTTGCCTCCCAATAAGCGCTTGGTTTAACGTCTTCAGCCCGACCGTCACTAGTCTGATCAGTTTGGTTCGCTCAGCTTGACACTGTCGATATTCCTTACTTCAGTCCCATAGTACGGCTTAACCCGCTGTCTATTGACCTTGAAGGTTCTCTCATCACTGCACTTTAACTCGATAGCCCCATAAGGAGACAACGTTTCCACAACAAACGGCCCTGACCAACGCGACTTTAGCTTACCAGGGAACAACTTCAGACGAGAGTTGAACAGTAGTACTTGTTGTCCTGGTTTGAGCTCCCTTCGGACAATGATTTTGTCATGCCACTTCTTAGTTTTCTCTTTGTAGATCTTGGCATTCTCATATGCGTCATTTCGGAATTCATCCATCTCGCTCAACTGTAGTTTTCTAACGTCGCCAGAAGCTTTCAAATCAAAATTTAATTTCTTCACAGCCCAAAATGCTCTATGCTCCAACTCCAACGGCAGATGACATGCTTTCCAAAACACTAGCCTATAGGGAGACATCCCAATAGGCATCTTGAATGCAGTCCGATAAGCCCATAACACATCATCCAACTTCATAGCCCAATCTCTCCGGTTGGTGTTGACAGTCTTTTCCAGTATTTGCTTAATTTCCCGGTTGGATACTTCAGCTTGTCCATTCGACTGAGGATGATATGCTAGTGCCACTTTGTGCTTCACATTGTATTTAGCAAAAAGTGAGCTGAAAATTCTATTGCAAAAATGCGTACCTTCGTCACTTATGATGGCTCTCGGTGTTCCAAACCTAGTGAAGATATTCTTATGCACAAATTTCGCTACAACATGAGAGTCATTAGTATTGGTGGCGATTGCTTCCACCCATTTCGACACATAATCAACAGCTAATAAAATATAAGAATTACCAAAAGAAGGGGGAAAGGTTCTCATGAAATCTATGCCCCAAACATCAAAAAGTTCCACTTCCAAAACATTTGTCAGTGGTAATTCATGATGCCTAGATATGTTTCCTAACCTCTGGCATCTATCACATGACTTTACTAAGGTATAACTATCCTTAAACAAACTAGGCCAATAAAAACCAGATTGCAATACCTTAGCTGCTGTTCGTGATCCTCCAAAATGTCCACCATATGGTGAAGAATGACAGTTCTCCAAAATTTGTTGAGCTTCGATACCCTCCACGCATCTCCTAATCACTTGGTCAGCACACCTCTTATATACAAATGGATCATCCCAATAATAGAACTTGATGTCATGGACGAACTTCTTCTTCTGATAATAGCTCAAATCTGGAGGAATGGTGCCACAAGACAAAAAATTAGCAATATCAGCAAACCAAGGAAGTATAGAATTTACCTTGAAGAGTTGCTCATCAAGGAATGTTTCTTGTATAGCTCCCTCTTCTTTCTTCTCCTCCACCTCAAGCCTTGACAAATGATCAGCTACCTGATTTTCACTACTTTTTTTATCCTTGACCTCAAAGTCAAATTCTTTTAATAGCAAAATCCACCTTATCAAGCGTGGTTTTGCATCCTTCTTGGCGAATAGGTAGCGAATAGCTGCATGGTCAGTGAAAACGATTACCTTTGTGCCAATCAAATAAGGTCTGAATTTGTCGAAAGCAAATACTACTGCAAGCATCTCCTTCTCGGTTGTAGTGTAATTTTGCTGTGTAGCATCCATCGTGCGGCTTGCGTAGTAAATCGCCCTAAACAACTTCTCCCTTCTTTGTCCTAATACAGCACCCACTGCATAATCACTTGCATCACACATTAGCTCAAAGGGTTCCTTCCAGTCCGGCACTATCATAATCGTTGCAGTTACCAATGCCATTTTGATCTTCTCGAATGCCTGCAAACAATCATCATCAAATATAAAAGTCGACTCTTTTTCAAGCAAGTTACACAGAGGTTTAGAAATCTTAGAAAAATCTTTGATAAATCTACGATAAAACCCGGCGTGTCCTAAGAAACTCCTTATCCCTTTGATGTTCTTCGGTGGTGGAAGCTTTTCAATTGCAACCACTTTGGCTCTGTCTACCTCTAATCCCTTTGAAGACACTTTATGTCCAAGATCAATACCCTCTCTGACCATAAAATGACACTTTTACCAATTAAGAACTAAATTCTTTTCTTGACATCTCTGCAAAACAAGGGAAATGTTATGTAAACAGTGATCAAACGACAAACCAAATACCGAAAAGTCGTCCATGAAGACTTCCATTTTTTCCTCCACCATATCTGCAAAAATGGCCATCATGCACCTCTGGAAAGTGGCAGGTGCATTGCATAACCCAAACGGCATTCTCCTAAAAGCAAACGTGCCATAGGGACACGTGAAAGTTTTCTTCTCTTGATCCTCCGGTGATATAACAATCTGGTTATAACCTGAATAACCATCTAAAAAACAGTAGTGACAATAACCTGCAAGTCTATCAAGCATTTGATCAATAAAAGGTAATGGAAAATGATCTTTACGTGTGGCATTGTTCAACTTCCTATATTCAATACATACTTGCCATCCAGTCACAGTACGAGTAGATGTTAGTTCATCTTTTTCATTCTTTACCACAGTCATTCCACCCTTTTTAGGCACTACTTGCACAGGCGATACCCAATAGCATATATAACTCCAGCATTTAACAATTTCAACACTTCATTTTTCACTACCTCTTTCATGGCTGGATTTAGCCTCCTCTGGTGATCCACATAAGGAGTATACGACTCCTCCATCAAAATTTTATGCATGCATATAGTGGGACTAATCCCCTTGATATCAGAAATAGACCAACCAAATGCAGTTTTAAATTTCCTCAACACTCTCAACAATTTCTCTTTTTCAGTACAAGTAAGAAAGGAAGAGATGATTACCGGATATGTCGAATTTTCACCTAAAAATGCATAACAAAGGTGGCTTGGCAGTTCCTTTAATTCAGGAGAAGGTGCTTTTATCTCAATTTTCTCATTTACATTAAACTCTTCAGGCGGTGCATCTTTTCTCCTTTCTTTCTGCAGTGCTTCAAGAGCCACCCGTTGCTCTTTCAATTCCCAATTTTCTTCATCAACAGTTCCAGCAGCACCTATCAAACAGCTCTCCAAGGGATCCCTAGTTCCTGCACAACCAAAGGACACACATGAGTCTAAAACATCAATGCTTTTACAAGTGCTTACCTCATCTGACTCCTTCATGGCGTGATATATATTAAAAATGACAGCTTCTCCACCAACTCTCAAGGTGAGTTCTCCTTTGTGTACATCTATTAATGCTTTTCCAGTGGCTAAGAAGGGTCGCCCAAAAATCAATGGAGCATCTTGATCTTCTTCCATATCAAGTATTACAAAATCAGCAGGGAAGATAAACTTGTCAACTTTTAACAAAACATCTTCAACAATTCCACGAGAATAGGTGAGTGACCTATCTGCAAGTTGCAAAGTTATAGTGGTTGGTTTTACCTCCCCTAGCTTCAAGTCCCTATAAGTAGAAAATGGCATAAGATTAATACTTGCTCCAAGATCACATAAAGCTTTATTAACTTGAGTACCACCAATAATGCAAGGTATAATAAAACTCCCTGGATCTTTTAGTTTTTGTGGTAGCTTCTTTTGGAGAATGGCGCTACACTCTTCGGTCAACTTCACTGTCTCAAACTCTTGCAACTTTCTCTTCTTTGACATCACATCTTTTATGAACTTTGCATAGTTTGGCATTTGCTATAAAGCATCAGCAAATGGAATGTTGATGTGAATTTTCTTGAAAATCTCCAAAAATTTTGCAAATTGATCATCCAATTTCTTCTTTTTGAACCTCTGCGGATATGGAAGAGTTGGCTTAAATACCGGAGATTGTTCAACTTCAACTTCAGCTTTAGATCCCTCAGTTTCCTCTTTTTCAACTGTCTTCTCCTTGTCCATTCTCTCCTTGGAACTTTGCACCTCTAGTTCTCTTCCACTTCTCAAAGTTACAGGTTTGCATTGCTCCTTTGGATTCACTTCAGTATTACTTGGGAATTGACCTCTATTTTGATCTCTCAATGCATTAGCCAATTGTCCAATCTGTGTCTCCAATGATTTCATTGTGGCACCCATATTTCCCATGTGAGTTTCCATGCCATCAAGACGAGATTCAGTCCTAGCCATCTTTTTACTAGATTCAGCAACAAATGTCCCAACTATATCCTCAAATGAAGGTTTTCCTTCCCCCTTTGATGTATTGAACCCCGGTGGAGGATTCAACACTTTCTTATTATTAGCATATGAAAAATTCTCATGATTTCTCAAACCAGGATGATAAGTGTTAGGGGGAGGGTTACCTCGATATCCTCCGTATCCACAAAAATTCCTATTGTTGATATAATGAGCCTCATCAGGAATGTGTGGTTCTTCAGTAACAACCCATGCATTTTCAACCTCTGTTGTACTAGCTTTATTCATAGCTGCAATTTGAGTTGCTAAAGCTGAAATTTGTGCGGCGAGTGATGTAATGGGATCTATGGCATACATCCCAGCTGGCTTCTTTACTCTTGACCTCTCAGACGGCCACTGATAACTGTTAATGGTCATCTGTTCAAGCAAATCATATGCTTGATCAGGTGATTTTGCAAATATCGTGCCACCAGCTGCTGCATCCACAGTGCCTCTTGTTGTCCATTCAAACCATTGTAAAACAATTCAATCTGTACCCAATCTTCAAAACCATGGTTTGGACACCTCCTCAACAACTCCTTATACCGTTCCCATGCCTCATATAATTGCTCAAAGTCAGTCTGCCTAAAAGTACTTATCTCAATTTTCAACTGTGCAGACTTCGCAGGTGGAAAATATTTAGCAAGAAACTTGGTTGCTAATTCCTGCCATGTAGTGATACTCCCCAAAGGAAGCGATTGGAGCCATCCTCTTGCTTGGTCCCTAAGAGAAAAAGAAAACAAGCGCAATCGAATTATATCATCAGAAACACCATTTATCTTTACTGTGTCAGTGATTTCAAGGAATGTTCTGAGATGTAGATGAGGATCTGCTGTAGCGGCTCCCCCAAACTGATTCTGTTGAACCATGTCTATCAATGCGGGTTTGAGCTCAAAGTTGTTTGCATTAATAGTCCCTCGTGTTATGCCCGAGTAATGAGCATTTAGTACCGGCCTAAAATGATCTCTGATAGTTATTGCAGGGGGTGAATTTTCATTATCTCTGTTGTCAGCCATTTCTTGAATCTCTTCTCTTCTTGCCTTTCTTAATCTTCTTGCGGTTCTTTCGATCTCAGGATCAAAGATAAGCAAGTCAAGATTTTGCGATCTTAGAATGCACTGTCAAACAAAGACAAGAAACAAATCAATGTTTAATGTAATCCAATAGAAACAGCTCTAAATTAAAATCAAGACTAATTGTTAACAATACTAATATAAATTTATAATAAACACTCACCGTGTGGGGACCCGAACCTAATTCAACACTTAATTGTTATTAAGATCAAAATTAACAACTAAGTAATAGTGGGACATAAATTTTTTTTTAATATACAAGTAAGGAAACGTAAGATAATGAATCTGGTACACGTGTCAGTGTAATAGTACAAATCTTGCACAACATTTATTTAACTTAATTAAAGTTCAGTCGCTAGGTCAAGCACTGAAAATCACTCTACTCTAAGTCCGGATCTCCACGCTAATTCTGAATCTCTCATCCTCTTCATGATCCTGGTCTTGCCCCACCTGTTGTCATGCACACATACAAACAAGACAACAGCCGGATAACTCCGGTGAGATTTATATTCCCAGTATAAATCATGTATACATCCCTTTCATATAAACAATATAAAAGCATGGAATAGACATTCATAACATGTATCGAAATCAGAACATGAATCAAATATTCATCACATGTATTATAATCCTAAACATGAATCAATATCAAGAATAAATTATATTCTAAACATATATCATCATCAGGAACATAATTCCATATCAAGCAATGAATCACTCTCCGTGATTCTCAGACTCAGACTCGACTCAGTCCTAATCTAGGGATCCCGATCGGAATAAGAACATACACCCACCTACACTCCCGATCGGGGTGGTAGTATGTTCTTATTCACGGACTTTGGCTTTTTCCATATCGAACACCAGTAATAGAAGAAACTCCAATTCTATCCACTCCGATATAGCCAAACGTCCGGTGTCTTGACCTAACCGTCACAGACTTTGGCATTTTCACCAATATCCTATCCTGTGACAATGTGCAATGTGCCGGTGACGATTCCATCACTATCCGGCACTACTGTCACAAGATTACTCATTCACAATTAGGCGTATCCGCTTAATGACTCAGTACATAAATCAATTAATCAAAGGTATCAACCTCATACAATTGCAAATATCGATGCAATAAAGTAAAGTATGTGATTTTGTTGGGAAACTCAAGTCAATCGGACTCGAGTTGTGCAATCCCACATCAACATAAATTTATACCTTTGTCTTCGCAGTCTGAAGAAGTCGAAGTCTCGAAGTCAAATCTGTCCATATCAATTTGAAATGCAATATCGCATAGGCACAATCTCAATATGCAACTCAATTGAAAATCTATTCTGATCAATACTCAAATCAAACATAATCTGATCAATATCGAATCAAGATACAATCTAATCCATATCGACGATATCACGATATAATCGAAATCACTACTGAACCTGATCAGTATCAATTTACTGATTTTTGACGGTATAACAATATAGTCTCGATAACCCCGTCAATCTCAACATCACAAATATAATACCCGAATTCATAATCAATATCATCACAACTTATAATCAATAACAATACAAATCTGATATCAAATCTCAACCACATCGACTCCGAAAATTATAACAAATACATACACAGTCTGTTCTTCAATCTGACCTCAATTATACGATGTCTATTATATCAGAAATACCATATATGATTCATATTCAATTCTGACAATATCATAATTTCAAACGATACCAGAATTCAATGAAACTTGCGTCCCGTTGTAGCTGTCGTCGCTAGGAACACGGTACTGTACTCGGATTCGAAAACAGACGGACGGATTGCTCGTAACTTAAATTTCACCCGAAGCTTCCCTCGGTTTTCTTCCTTTGATTCTGAGATAAGAACGGCTTCTACATATATATATATCTACACGTTGCATGAGAAGGCTAGGTGGCGTGCTCTTTGTGCTGCACGTCTCGCGCATATGCGCGACCTGTCTCGGCGCGTCGTTCACACGGTAGATCGTGCATATGCGCGCCCCATCGTCGCGCATATGCGCGAGACCTACTGTCTCGTCCAATGCAACTCGCGCATATGCGCCCCTCCATCCGGCGCATATGCGCCAACTTCTCTGGACATTTCGAGCATGTGCGCTGCTCACGTCGCGCATGTGCCCGCAATGTTCTGTTCCAGCTCCTTGGCTACTGGACACCTCGCGCATATGCGCGCCCTCACGCCGCGCATATGCTCGGAGTCTTCTGCCAAATCCGCGCATGTGTTCGCACCAGATCGCGCATGTGCGCGGATGGCATCTCCCTCGCACATATTTCGCGTCTTTTCTTGTCTTTTCCGGTTTGATTCATTCCGTCTATAATCACATCAATTAATCACTAAATCGTTTCAGATTAACATGATAAATTTCTCGGGCCTTACCCCCCGGCAACGGCGTCAAAAACTTGTTGCGTATTTTTTTAATTGCTTGCAAGTGCACAACGTCAAGTTGTAATAAAATGTATTTTCGAGTACAAGTGTCGATCCCACGAAGAGTATGTATATAAATGTATATTAATGCTTGTAATTAAAATAGTCTCGATTTTATTTAGAAAAATCGATTAAAAGATTTGTATGCAAGAATAACTAAATTGAAAATGGATTTTTAAATAAAATATAACACCAAACTTTAGCAAATAACAATGGAATAAAAGATCTAGAGGTCCGATTTCACTTAACTATCCACCATGTGTAATTTTTGTAGCTATGTTATAAAAATCCTTCTTATTCATTAGACAAGAATCCTATAGTTATCTACTCCCTCTCCCGAGTGTTAAATAGATATTGGTTATCTAAAATTTGATAGCAATGTTCCCATCAACAATCTACAAATAAATAACACATCAAGCACTAGATTCTCTATAGGCTTCAATAGCAATATAGGCCCTCCAAAACTCTATAAATACCCTTGATGTATTTTTCTCTTTTCTTGTTTATAATTTCCTTTTACAAGTGATAAATTATAAACATATAAATCATTCAACTTATGGCCAAAAAATTGAAAGCATTAAGATTGGAATAATACAAATGAACAAGATGAAGAACTTAAATAACTTAGTTCATAGGTTCCAACACATGGTTTCTAGTTTTGTTCCATCATTCCTCTAGAATTAAAACTTAGTTCATAATAACACAAGTAAAACAATAAAACATAGTTCTAAAACAAGACATATCAAATGAAAAATAAAAGAAAGAAGATCTTAGAACAAGATTTTGAAGTGCTGTTTCCGTCCCCGGATTTGTGCAAAAGATTTCTCAAGAACTAGAAGAACTTGAGTCTTCAATAATTTCCAGCAGCCTCCACTCCTTATTTTGATCCCCAATACCCTAGATGCTAAGTAAATGATGCCTTTTTATAGTCCAGACAAGTCTCAAATCGTAGCACACCATTTTCATAGACTTTCACTTGCAGCACACAAAGTTACAGATTTTTCGGACTCTGTTTTTCGAAGACCGCGGGTGCGCTGCTATATAGACCGCGGGTGCGCTGCTGTTTCGGGGAAAACTTTCATTTTCGAACTTTAGTGACCGCGGGTGCGGTAGAACAAGGACCGCGGGTGCAATACAGCTTCGGCAGATTTTCTGAAATTCGATTTTCATTGACCGCAGGTGCGCTCTCTTTGTTAGCGCTGGTGCGCTGGAGCTTCGGCAATTTTTATCTTTTGCACTTTCCAATTCAACACTTTACTACTCCAAACTCTCATTCTAAGCTTCCAAACTAAAACAACAACAAATCACATAAAACCTGCTCAAGAATCACAAAATTCTAAGTTAAAACAAGTAATAAAAGTACAATAAATTGCACTTATCAATAGTTGATCAGTCTATTAACAGGAAATATTAAAATAACATCAATCAATAATTAAAATCAAGAAAATTAATATATTGAAAATAAATCAAATATCAAACAAAGTATTGTTTGGTCCTATCGTGGTCTTAGTCTAAATAAAATTATTCCATGAATTCAAAACAAAAGTGAAGATCAGATTTAATTTCATAGAAGAAAAAAAATAAAGAAGGAATAAGAAGAATTCTCAGTGATTTTGGCGTGTGTTAAAGAATTGCTTCTGCTTCTGCTATTTGTCTTCCTCTCTGTTGTTGTCTTCACTGTTGTCTTCTATTGTCTTCACTGTAGCCATTTGTTCCTCCCTTTGTTATGCACTTCCGTCTTCTCTTCCTTTCTCTGTGTCTATCATCTGCCTCTTCCCTTTCGTTCTCTCTCTTCTCACTCCTTTTCTTCTCTATACGTTTCTTCTCACGCCTCTTTCTTCTCTCCTTCTCTGTTATGCTATCCTCCTCACTCCTCTTCTGCTCTGCTCTTTTTTCCTCTTTTTGCGCCTTCCTTCTTGCTGCACACGTCTTGCCTTTTTATATTTCTTCATCGGCCAAATCCTCAAATTCGTTGAAGCCCATGTCCATTTCAAAAAATTGTAGAGATTTTATTTATCAAGATCTACATAGATTTTCTTCAAAAACTTCAATATTATCAAGATAATAAAATATAAAAATATTTTATTTCCTTTATTATGGTATTTTGTTTTCTTTGAAGTTTTGTAAAATCATATTATCTCTTAAATTAGGCTTTTATTCAAATTTACAAATATTCTAAAAGTAATTCAGATAAACACATAATTAGGGATAATATTACAGATAAGCACAAATATTATAAAATAAAATCTTAAAAATCTCTATAAAATTTGGGCTTATCAATCACACCACACTTAGCTTTTGTTCGTCCTCGAACAAATTAGAGAATAAAAATATATCTGAGGAATATTCAATGATTCACCTCAAAATTGACACAATCAACACTTTTCAACCTTACAAATTCCATCACACTCAATCAAAAGATCAAACTTCGAAAATCTAAACGTAGAGGTGTAACGTACCGTAAATTTAAAACTACGTAAAATTTGCGGAAAATAATTTTTTTTTAAAATATGTAATAATCTCTCAAAATGAAATACAAATAAAATATTTTTCTAAATATTTGAAATGTAAAAAAGCTTGCAACAATACTTGTTAAACAACGTGAAATAATTTCATAAAAATCAAAGTAAATGAATTTAACGTGCATAAAAATTCTTGAAAACTTAAGCGGTCCTCAGGTTAGGCCTCCGCAACGTCCGAGCCAACTCACTGGTCCCCGCCTCTCGCCTCTTCATACTTGTCCACTCCTGCATCGATCAAGTCTAGTGAGTATAAAGACTCAACATGTATAAACTGAGAATAGCAAGTAATACATAGTAAATCCACATGCACTTTAAAGTAGCACAATACACACTTAAACAGTGAACATACTTATATAAACATAGACGTGTCATCACTTCATAAACTTTTTCATAACGTGCTTGCGCCGTACATACTTAAACATGTATAATCAAAATCATTTTGCGTAGAGATATGTTTCAAAGCAAGTGACCCATAACATAATGCGCCTGATCAGACTAAACCACAGTACTGGGCTGACAGGGATCATCATAGCCTTTCGATCGAACGTCCACTACCACATACATAAGATCCCCGGTTATGATTTACTGGATATCCCTGCTCATGCTTTAATACTTCCCAATCCTGATCAACACCCAGTCATGCTTTACCAGGGTGGAGAGGTCCCCGGACACATTCTCCGGCTTCCAAACCTGTTCATAATTAGTCACAAGACAATTCGCATATCTCAAAAAAACATAAACATTTTCCTTTTGCACGTCGAACATACTTACATAGCGTTGATCGCTTCGTTGGATCCCTCTTAAGCGACTGCTACACAAACTAACACTTTTTTTTCTCCAAAAAATCTGGTGCTCGGGCGGTAACATTTTACCGCTCAAGCGTGGCGGTCCAGAAGGCCTGGCTCTCGGACGGTAAAATCTTACCGCTCGAGCGCCGCCCAGCTAAGCAGTTCCCAACGAATCTTGCAACTCGAAATACCTCAAAAAACACATTTAGAATACATTTTTGAAACAGTTTGAGCGGTCATACGAGAATGATCATAACTCACTCGTTTCTTGTCCAAAAATTACGAATTTACTGTCAAATCGAAGATATCAAAAAGTACTATGTTTTGTATTTTCAAAATATTTCTAGAAAACCGATAAAAAATTAACAAGATTAGAAATGACAGCATATTTGGTTTTTGGAGTTCTAAATACCGTTTCAAAATCGTTTCAAACATCATTGCTCAAACTTTGCATAACATAAACAGATTTTTACACCCAATATGCTTCCAAATATTTACTATGACAAGATCGATGCAGAAAAATAAAAGAATATACATGCTTTTGCGTTGAAACACACGAAGATAACGAATACCAAAGCGGTGGATTACGGGGGATGATCGGGAGATTCTTGGTACACGATTTTTGCTCGAAAAAGGACCTAAATCTCCAGAAATTTGCAAGGGAAAGGGGTTGAGATGGTGGCTGTTAAAAGAGAAACTCAAGAACCCTAGTTTCTCTCCTCCAAATTAACGTGTATGTGTGTGTGCCTATTTGTGTGTGTGTGGTGAGTTAGAAGGTTAATTAGTGGGTTAATTAGTTAAATAAAAATAATAATAACTAATTAACATGTTAAATAAAATACTAATCCCCCATTAATTTACTAGCACCCCTTATTTTATTTAAAATGCGCAAGTGTCAATTTTTTTTTAAAGATTAAATCCCCAACTATTCAAATTAATATTTTTGAAAAGCTTAAAATCTTAACATCACCTAATAAAGTAAATTAGGCTTTAAAATGCTTAAAATTTCATAAATCTTTTAAAATACAAATTTTCTTGACTTGAAATAAAATACCACATTTTTCATACATCGCCTAAATCGTCTCTTGTGTCCTATCCCAATCCCATATCCAATATTCGTCTGAAACATAAAACTCAAGAAAACGTTTTAACGTGCATCGAATAAACATATAATAATTTAAAATAATTCAAATAATAAATCATGCATCGTTAAAGATCATTTTAAAATTAAATAAATAATTTAAAATTTTAATAAAAAATTGGTTTTACGTGTACTGATTTTGGGCTCTACAAGAAGAATAGTGTATGTGCTAAAATTGGGTAGTTGATGTGGGATTTTGAATGAATACAAATGGGGGTTAAATGTATGTCTTTGACGCACTCCATTCGATTTATTAGGCTCAAAAGGGGATACATGTATTGGGTAGGCTCGAAAGGATCAAACGGTCAAAAGATCGCCTAAATCATCCCCAAGTCATTCTCTTCCGTATTTTCTCCTCGAAGGATAATCAGACAAGTTCTAAATTGTTTCTTTTTTTCTTTCATTTTTTCAATTTTTTATTTTTTTTGAGCTCAGCTTTTGCAAATTCACAATCAATTCATATAAGCATGACCTAATTAATGTGCATAGATGATGTCTCAAAATATGATACAAAACTAGTTTGTGTTCAAATCCTTCGCCTACAACTACAGCTCGTCTCAATCAGTTCAAGGTGTGATTCAATCTTTTGAGTGATCAAAAATCTAGAAAATCAATTAGTATGTAATGTAATCACAAGTGCAGTTTATCAAAGAATAACCAGAAAATTTTCATGCTCGAGGATTAAACATTGAAGCACATGCTAAGTGTTGTGACGTGAAACCAAAAACAAATCCCCCACACTTTAGATTTACACTGTCCTCGGTGTCATGCCATTCAAAAAGAATATAAAAGTTGGATGCAGAATAGTAAGAGAACACTTCCCTGACAGTGTTGCTTTAAGATCCATGAAGTGCTACATGGGGATGGTAGAATTCCTCAGTACTGGCAATCTTTTATTTCAACAGTTTAGCTTTTCCAGAATCTAAATCATCTTGCTTCATTCCAATATTCTCTACACACACCAAAATCACAGAGGATTAAACTAACCAAATAAAAAAGTAAAAATAAAAAAAATGAAACAAAATTAAATAAATCACTGGGTTGCCTCTTAACAAGCGCTATATTCATTGTCCATAGCTTGACTTTGGAGAAGCAACCATCAAATAGCGGCTTCCGCCCATAGAAAATATCATACAATATTACATATGCGTCTTGATTAAATGTGCCCTCAAGGTTGGCATGATGTTGACATCGTAAGCTCGTTGCTCCAGCAACACACAACAAAAACTGATTATTAGGGGAAGAACAATCAAATCCATGATAAAGCTCGTAGAGAATGAAATATTCTTTAGTTTGCGTTGATGGAAATAAAGAATATGATGGTGCAATATATGTTAAGACCATATATGAGTTCATATCCTTCGAGTTGTGTTCTTCGACATCCTCCAACTTCACTTCTGCCTCATCTTCGCATAGAGATTCCTCGAAGAATTCTTCTTCCTCCAACTCAAATACTTGTGGAAGATCAGATTCAGGTGAAGTTTCTACACGATTTGAATCACTCTCCAAACCTTGGTTGTTTGAGTTGTCATCATTCACTCATACCCGATTAGTCATTAGTTGATCGACAAAAATCGCTTCATTCTCTTGGCGGATTTCGGAAAGTGGTTGCATTAGAAGCTCAATATGTTCGTCTATGAAACGCAAAGAGTTGATGTGATTTTCCAAATATTTTTTACTTATCACTGCTGAATCATTGACCATCTTCTCCCACTGTGCCATGATTTTATCTAAATGTTCGCTACACTCTTCTTGTTGCTCAAATGATTGGTTCACGAAATTAGGGGAAAAATGCAGAGGATATTGGTGATTCCAACCCAGCAGTGAAGGATCACAATGCCAGTGGTAGTCAAAATATGCCATATCATTTAACAAGTGCATCCCACTGTTGTAATATCTATTAAACAAGTGACTACCAGTTGCCAAAGCTCCATAATTTACCCAACTTCTTGTTGCCTCATCCAAATCAATATAAAAAATTCTAATAAAAGTGTAGTTTGAAAAATCATGATATCGAAATTTGTTTGCTAAATCATTGAATATCCCCCAAGCAGCATAGAATGGTTCCGAGTGTTGTTGGGCGAAATTCGTGAACACTCCCCGATGATCCATCTCGAAGTACCTCACAATAAAATAAAAATAAATTAGAAAAAATAGAAAAAAAATCGTCTAGTCTCAAGCAAACAATTTATTCTAATATTAAATAAATTAGTTCCCAGCAACGGCGCCAAAAACTTGACCAACGATTTCGGTTGGAAATAAATCAAGCAAGCGGACTAGGTCAAGTTATAATAAATGGATGACGAGTCCAAGTATCTATAAAGGTCCGTAATTCGTATTCGCATTTTTACGGAATTATCAAAAAAAAAAAATTTTTTCTAAATAAATAACTTGTCCAATTCATAAAATAAATCTATAAATAGATTTAACTTTAAAATAACAACGGAAGTAATTATTGTGTTTCAAAACAAAAACTTAAAAATAATTCAACATATTAAAATTTTAATTTGAACCTAAAAAGGTAAATAGACTGAAACATGAGGTCATCGGGTTCCTACTACTGCTGACCCAAGCTAGCTCACTGGTCTGCGCCCTCAGTCTCGGCCTCAACAGTACCTACAACAATCAAGTCTAGTGAGTCTAAAGGCTCAACATGCATATATCGTGGATAGCAAGTAAATATATCATAAAATCGTATGCAACGTAAAATATCGAGTCGTAAAGCATAACGTAAAAATCGTGTCATGGGTAAATATAAATACGTGTATATCTGAAAATCGTACGTAAAAGATTTGCTCGATAGAGCTCTATCATAAAATACCATATCGAGATTTTTCTGGTAGAGATAATGTTTCAACGCAAGTGACCCGTAACATAACATGAACGTCTGGTTAGACTAAACCACAGTATATTGGACGGTAGAGATCACCACAGTCCTTGGATTGGATGTCCGTACCCATAAATAATCGTAAACCGGTCGTAAGTCACCGGGTGAAGAGATCTCATAAGCGTGAGGTGGCCAAAAGACATATCGCATATATCTCAAAATAAACATTTTATATTTTATGCACGTAATATAATTATAACCATGTTTTTACCGGATGAGTTGGATCGTTCCCAGGCTTGCTGCGACCTAATCCTAATATGAGACACATGAAAATAATCTCAACTTGACAAAACTTCATATCCAAACCAAAAACGAGACAAACGAAACAAAAAACCTAATTTCCAACCATGGCTTCGTACCAACCCGAACCAACATTGAACCATCGTTTAGCCATGATTAAAATACACTTAACGTAATGAAATAATATTCATAAGAACTGTAATACACGAAAAATAGTGAATGGAGGCCAAAATCATGAAACGATCTTTCGAGATTCACTTTGGCACATTGTAACATAAATTATCATACGACCTCTAAACTCAACCAAATCACGAAAGGCCAAAAACATTACCTTCATAACTCATTTTGGTACTGTCCAGTCCAAGGCCATAGGCTAAAAGCCAACCAAGAAATCGAACAAGGCCCCTGAACCGAATCAAGGCTGCTGTCAAAGAGCAGTGGCAGCAGCTGTGCATCTATTGTGTAGTTTATGTAACTAATGGCCATTAAGCTTGGACCACCGACCAGAGTCTCTTAAAAACATCTTAAGGTGTGGCTTGAACCATGGCTAAAGGCACTAGGCCAACCACAATCCAAGCAAATACCTAGGACAATCCAAAGCTCCAACTGAGAGCAACAATTTTCGTGTAGTGTGATGTGTTGAATTGTTTGCTCTCTTGTGTCGTTCCAGTGGCCATATGATCGACCATGGTTCGATCTAGACATGATGAGGTATTGGGTGAACCATGGTTAAGGGCTAAAAGCCAACCACAATCCACCCAAACACTCCAAAACCGAAACTCACTCACACAAACCCGAAGCGAAGAAAACCGAGGCGCACTTGTAGTGTGGTATTAAAATTTGATGGATCCCTGAACCAAGCCTTGAAAGGTTGTCTTGGTCACGTCCTAGACATTCTATGGGACGGTTCTAACCACTGTTACAGGCCTTGGGCCAACTAAGATTCTAACATTCACCTTAACCAACCAAACAACAAAATCGTGACTCAACTTGCAACTATGGGAAAGTTGTTGTCAAGTCTTTAACCTGAGTGCAGGGACTTGAATCAATGAACCAAAAATATCCTAACACACTCATATTCATGCCTAGATGCAGCCTTGAGTGCATGGGACCGAACCAACTACCTGGAATAAACAAAACACCACAAACCGAGTCGGAGTTGTATTTTTCTTTCTTATTTCCTGCTGCTAGCTCATGATTTATAGCTGCTCTTCTCTGAAAATTTCAAAGGTAAGGGTGTAGGAGTGCTAGGTAATGAAGGTGAAGGCTATTCGGGGTGATAAATGAGTCTTGTAAGGCATTTAGATGGGAGTTATTATAGAGGAGTTTGAATGGCAATCAATTGCTTCTTTCCCTTTCTTGTTGAACGAAATGTGTGGGATTGGTAGGCTAGATTAGTGGTTTGAGGGGAATTAGGTGCATAATGGTGCTTGAATTACTAATTATTGGTGATTTAAAGGTGAGGGAATTAATATACCACGAAGGGCCATTGAAGGGTGACTAGAATGGAGAGTTGCCAAACATATGTGAGTTGATCTATGGGGTGGCCGAAATTTGTTACTACTTAGTAAGGTAAATTGTTGATTGAATCTTGTATTTTAAATCCTTAAGGTTTTAAACACTCATTATATATTTCAGTGACTTAATCAATTAAATTAGGATAAAAGTTTCATGCATGGCATGGCTTGGTATTAAAAATAATTATTAAAATGTTAGGTTATAATTTTTTGAATATGTTAGGCCTAGATTAATTTTATCCCAATTGGTTACACCTTTTAATTTAGCTTTAATTAAATATTTGACTTAAAAAAACTTATTTAATAACTTAACTCCAATTAATTTAATAAATCTTAAAAACATTCTTTATCATTAAAATAAATTATTCTTTGGCTTAAATTAAATTTAGGGTTATTTTCTTATTATTAATCTCATCTCAATTCTCCCAAATCCGGTCCGGTCTCGCGTATTTATCCGAAAAGATAAAAACTAAACTCCTACGTTTAAAATAAATAGTCATGACTTAACAAATTTTAAAATGAATTAAACACTTCATGTATATATAACTCATTTTTTATTTAAATAATAGCAATTATGCATGGCTTATACGTAATCTGATTTTTCGGGTTCTACAACTCTCTCCCCCTTAAAAGAAATTTCGTCCTCGAAATTAAAACTTACCGAATAACTCGGGATATCGACTCTTTATTTCTGGCTCAGATTCCCACGTAGCTTCTTCCTCCGAAAGATTAAGCCATTTGACCTTCACTAGCTTCACCAGTTTGTTCCGAAGCATTTTCTCCTGTCTGTCTAAGATTTGCACTGGTCTTTCTTCATAAGACAGGTTCGGAGTGAGCTGCAACGGTTTGAAGTTCAAGACATGCGAAGGATTCGCCATATACTTCCTCAGCATAGAGACGTGGAATACGTTGTGTACTCCGGTCGGATTCGGCGGAAAAGCAACACGATAAGCTAGCGTCCCAACCCTATCGAGGATCTCAAATGGTCCGATGAATCTCGGACTGAGCTTTCCTTTCTTATCAAATCGCATTACATCTTTCGTAGGTGTTATCTTCACGAACACATGGTCTCCAACGGCAAACTCTAGATCTCTCCTCCTCTAATCCGCATAACTCTTTTGTCGAGTCTGAGCAGTCCTCATCCTATCACGGATCTTGACTACTATATCGACAGTCTGCTGAACAATCTCCGGACCCAATTCTGATCTCTCCCCTACTTCATCCCAATGAATAGGCGATCTAAACTTACGACCGTACAGTGCTTCATATGGAACCATACCTATAGACGACCGAAAACTGTTGTTATAGATGAACTCCACCAATGGCAACTTTGACTCCCAACTCCCTCAGAAATCGATGACACATGCACGGAGAAGATTCTCCAAAATCTGGATAACTGTCTCTGACTGACCATCCGTCTGAGAGTGGAAGGCTGTGCTAAACAACAACTTCGTACCCATAGCTGAATTCAAACTCTACCAAAATGCGGAAGTGAATCTAGGATCTCGGTCAGACACTATAAAAACGGGAATACAATAAAGTCTGACTATCTCTCAGATATACAACTCTGCATACTGAATCATGGTGAAAGTCGTTTTAATAGGCAAGAAGTGCACTGATTTGGTAAGACGGTCAACAATCACCCAGATAGCATTTGACCCTCTGACTGATTTCGGCAAGCCGACAACGAAGTCCATGGTAATATTCTCCCACTTCCACTCGGGAATAGGAAGAGGCTTGAGCATACCTGCTGGTCTCTGATGTTCCGCTTTCACTAGCTGATACGTCAGACACTCGGATACAAAATGTCTGATATCTTTCTTCTTTCCGGGCCACGAATACAATAACTGCAGATCTTTGTATATCTTCGTACTCCCAGGGTGAATAGAGTATGGCGACATATGGGCCTCAGATAAAATATCCGCTCGAATAGAATCGCTGCTAGGAACCCACATTCTGTCTCGATATCTCACAATACAGTCGCTAACTGTATACAAGATACTGCCCCTTGCCTCATCTCTCTGCCTCCACTTTGCCAACTGCTCGTTTGCTAGTTGTCCACTACGAATACTGTAACGACCCGAAAATCAGATTACGTATAAGCCATGCATAATTTCTATTATTTAAATTAAATATGAAGTTTTAAATCATGATTATTTATTTTAAAGGTAGATGTTTAGTATTATCTTTTCAGGATAAATACGCGAGGCCAGACCGGAGTTTGGAGATTTGAGATAAGATTAATAATAATTACACTTCATGGTGTATTCATGTCCTATTCTAAGGTTGATAACTCTCCATTCAAACTATCTCTAATTACACTTCATGGTGTATTCATGTCCTATTCTAATTCTCTAATTAGTAGGAAATTTAAATGCAATAAAGCACCTCATTTCTCCCCAACTAATTTACTAGAAAATGAATGAGACCATGCAGCAAAGAAATGAGAAAAAAACCAACGGCAATAAGGAGTGAAGGAGAAGCAATTCAAACCCATTCAAATTTACCAATAAATGTTTTTTTTATAGTGCATTCATTTCCCACTTTTAAACTCCATAATTAGGGGTAATACATGTATCATAATTCTCTTTGAAGCTCCTCAACCCCTTCATGCTAACAACTAAAACGTAAACAACAGCAAGAAGAAAAGAAAAGAATCGGCAGAAAAAGGGAATCAAAATGCATTTCAAATTCCATTCAAAGCTTCACTTGTAACTCTCATTTTAAGGCATATAATGTCACCTTTAACACCTATTAAATCATTCACCTTCCTTGCCTACATCCCCCACAACCCCACCTTCGAAATTACAGAAGAAAGCATCAGCAAATAATCGAGAATAACAGCAGCTGAACAAGAAGGAAGCCAACTCCGATCCCGTCGCGTGTATTGTCGTTTTGATATGTCTTTCTTCAAAACAAATTCCAGGCATGTATATATTGTTTCTTTGCTCTTCAATCAAGTCCTATAAATATTTTTAAGCATTATAAGTTCAGGATTCATGAGGTAAAAACGAAATTTTGACAGCAACAACACAAAAGTTTCTGCACAGATTTTTCGGCTTACTCTTTGTGACTCACGGTTTTGAATTGTTTGGTGCTTCAGGAGGTTGTCTCGTTTTCCAGGCACACAAGGCTGCTTTTAGGAATAAATTAGAATGTGTTAGGATGTTTTTGGGTCAATGGTTCAAGTCCATACAAGCATAACAAAGAATTTACAACAACATTTCCATGAGTTACAGTTTTGTGTCAAAGTTTCTGTCATTGGGTGTTTAAAGTGGGAGTTCAAATCTTGGCTGTCTTAGGGACTATATCCATGGTTAGAATCATCCCTTAACATGTCTAGAACGTGACCAAGGTGTCCTTTCCAAGCCTGGTACACGGATCCTTCAGAATTTCACAACAACAACACAAATGCATTTCGGTTTCTTCAAATTCTGTGTATATGCCCTTTCGGTTTTCGGATGTTGTGTGGATTATGGTTGGCTCCTAGCCTGTAGCCATGGTTCATACAACACTTCATCATGTCTAGATCGAGCCATGGTTGATAAAATGGCCACTGGAACGACCCACGACAGTAAAACAACTCAATTCATTTCATTGCACAGATTTGGTGCACTCGGTTGATACCTTCGGTTGTCTTAGGTAATGGCGTGGGCTTGTGGTTGGCTTTTAGCCCTTAGCTATGGTCCAAGCCATGCCTTAGAATGTTGGTAAGAGTCTCTGGTTGGTGGTTCAAGCCAATGGTCCTGAAATTTCGAATTTTTCCCCTCACACGCGCAATAGCAGCTGCTGTAAATTCTGTTGGTGACAGCAACTATGAATTCGGTTTCAGGAGGTTTGAGTCCTTGGTTGGCTTTTAGCCCATGGCCTTGGACTGGACAGTACCTCAATGAGTTAAGAAAGTCATGTTTTTGGCCGTTTGTGATTCGGTCGAGTTTAGAGGTCGTACGAGAATTTACGGTGAAAGGTGCCAAAATGACTCTCGAAAGAGTGTTTTATGTTTTTGGATTCCTTTCAATCATTTTCGTGTTTTACAGTTATTATGCATATTTTTCAGTATGTTTGGGGTATTTTTAATCATGGTTAAACGTCGTTTTAATGTTGGTTCGGGTTGGTACGAAGCCATGGTTAAAAATCAAGTTGTTGGTCCGAATCGTCTCGTTTTTGGTTCTATTGTTACGATTTTATCAAGTTAAGATTTATTTCATGTGTCACATATTAGTAGTAAGTCACAGCAAGCCTGGGAACGATCCAACTCATCCGGTAAAAAAAAATAAGGTTATAATTATATTACATGCATAAAAATATAAAATGTTTATTTTTGAGATATATGCGATATGTCTTGTGGCCACCTTATGCTTATGGGTTTGGAAGTCGGTAGGAACAACCGAGGACCTCTCCGCCCGGTGACTTACGACCGGTTTATGATTATGTATGGGTACGGACATCCAGTCCAAGGGCTGTGATTGATCTCTACCGCCCGGTATACTGTGGTTTAGTCTGATCAGGCGCTTACGCTATGTTATGGGCCACTTGCTTAGAAACATTATCTCTACCAGAAAATTATGATATGTTATGACAGAGCTCTATTGAGCAAAGCTTTTACGTATGATTTTTAGATATGCATGTAGTTATAATTATTCATGATACGATTTTCACCGTACGCTTTACGATACTTTATTTTTACGTTGCATGCGATTTTATGATATATTTACTTGTTATTCACGATATATACATGTTGAGTCTTTAGACTCACTAGACTTGATTGTTGTAGGTATTGATGAGGTCGAGACCGCGGGCGGAGACCAGTGAGCGATCTTGGGACAGCACTAGTAAACCCGAGGACCTCATGATTTAATTTATGCACCTTTTATTATTCAAACTCAGTTTTAATACGTTGGATTAATTTTAAGTTGATATTTACGTTTAATTATTTTTAAATTGTTGGTTGAAAACAATATTTGCTTCCGCTGTTATTTTAAAGTTAAAAATTATTTACATGTTTATTTTAATTAAATGAGACAAGATAATTATTTATTTAGAAAAATTTTAATTATTCCGCAAAATTATGAAAATGAAATACGGGCCTTTACAGTTGGTATCAGAGCCTAAGATCTTGTAAAGGGTTGTACTACTACTGCTCTCGAGAAGCTCATGAAGTAACATCTTCGGTCTGTAAGTTTTACATTTACGCATTTTATTTAAAGCATGAATTATTTTAACAGCATGTTTTCATGAAATGTTTTTACGTTCAGATTTTAATTGTTCAGTGTTTATTTAAATTAAAAAAAAAATAAATTATGGAATTATGCATGTTGGTTACGTTTGGATATGGAAATGTCTAAGAATTCGAATATTGGGCTTTAGAAGAAGTTGAAAATGATTTGACTATATTAATTTTTAGGTCAGTAGTACTGATGTCCACCTTATGGGTTATAAGTTAATCTTGAAAATTATGAATGTTTTTGGGACTTGTAGAATTTATAAGAAATTATTGATGGTTCTTGGTTGCTAGTCGAGTAAATTTTTGAGGATTTCATATAAGCAATAGCGATTCGAAGACTACGACAATCTTTAAGATTATAAATGTACAATTTGATGATTTTAAGTATCTATGAAAATGTAAGATTAATTATGAGAATTTATTTAGGATGCATGCTCTACATAGTTGGATTTAAGGATTGAATTTCAGGAATTTAGAATTTTAAAGATCTGATTGTAATTACTAATAATTTGAGGACCTAAGTGCAAAACAAAATTCTAAGGGACTATTTTCGAATTTACCAAATTTTGGGGATTAAATTTTGAGTTCGAGAATTTAAAAGTTTAATGAGGTAAAGATGGAAAATTTTATGGGGACAATGATGCAAATTTCGAAGAGTTGTAAGACCAAAAATATAAATTTTGAGAACTTTAAGGGCCGAATTGCAGAGTCCGAAAATTTTGAGGATTAAATACGAACTTTTGAGGAACACTTGGGATTATAAGTATTTATAGAAATGTAAGACGTGTTATGGGAATTAATTTTGGGTTTAATAAACTTAAGACTATTGAACCTTATGATACGGGAAATCTATAAAATGAAATTGAAAATACTGAGTACTCATGGGTAATTGTGGAATTTTCGAGATTTAGAAAAAAAATTGGACGATATTCGAGGAAAGTAAGAATTATTTTTACAATTTTAAGAAATTTGAGAACTTATCTAGTAGTAAGTGAAAATTGAACTGTTTAAATGGTAGGAATTTTCGGTTATTTAGGCTCGAAAGAAATATAGAATATTTAGATATATGGATTATAATGTTATAATGAATGGTAACCAAGGACATTGCAGGATGAATCAATCTTAGGCATGAAAATTTAAGCATTAGTAAAATCATGTTGTGGCAAATTAAGGATTTAAAGTGATGCCGATTTAAGGTAAAATTTGATCGGTTAGTTAAGTTATAAGGATAAACATTGAGTTAGAAATTTTTTTTGGGAATTTAAGTTTGATGTGTCGTAAGTTTTAACCAGGATCTTAACAGTTAGAATTATACCTTTGGGGGAATTTGATTTTTCTAGAAAGTTGAGTATGATGGATGGTTAGGTTACTCGATAGACGCATGTAAGAATTGAATTAAACACCTTATCCTGAGGAATTTTGAAAGTCGTTAAGAAATTTGGGACTAAGCGAATATGTGGGCTGGAGTTATACTATCTAATATTATTTGGGTTGCATAAGCTTGAATTTCAAGATTTATAAGATAGGTGTTCATACATAAGTTTTGGGTGAAAAAAAAAAAAGAATTAGAGGCGTTCAACATAGGGTACCAATGAACTAACATTAAGATTTTAATTGAGTAAGAAATCCGAAATCTTGATATGAAAATTTTAGAACTCTATGTGTAATATGAGCGAAGTTGAATTATTAGAGTAAGTTTATCGCTAACATGAGATAACTTATTAAGTTTTATACACTAGACTTAATTAAGCATTGATGATACTTAAGAATGCGAAATTTGTTTCAATGAGGAAAGTCCAGAGTCTTAGGCCTCAACTATATTGTAATTGGAAAGAAAATGGTTTAAGCATATAATTTAGACTTGAAGGACTTTAGAATATTGGTAGAAGGTCGATGTTGTATAATTGGGTTTTATGGATTAACGTTATTTGAGGTTTAAGATTTGCAACAATTTTATATTTGGGGTATACTCGTAAATAGTTAAGTTATATAAGTTTGGGCTGTAAGATAAAGATTCGATTCAAGGATCTTAGACTAATTTTGTTATGGAGCTGAGATAAGATTTAACTTTTAAGTGTATCACCGAGGATAGAAGTTGATCAGTAACCTTTGGTGCTAAGAGTCTTTAAGTTGAACTGCGTAAATGCTAATGTAATAGGTCGTTGAACATTACGGGTATAGTATAAGGAAGGTAAGACTTGATAAGTTTGAACCACCAATTCTAATATTGGGAACGATGAGAAAAGTCAGAATTCGAGGTCATAGTCAAGTAAAGCTAAGTTACCATAAGTCGTTTTAAGTTGCGATTCGCAAATGAGATTTTTGGTAGGCAATCTAATTAGGATTGAAGAAACGTAAGGACAGCCTATGACTTAATCAGAGTAGCGCAGCGGTAGCGTGGTTGTTGGAATAATAGAATTAAGAATCTAAACTTTTGGATTAGCGAATTTCGGGGACGAAATTCAATTTAAGGGGGGAAGATTGTAACGACTCGAAAATCAGATTACGTATAAGCCATGCATAATTTCTATTATTTAAATTAAATATGAAGTTTTAAATCATGATTATTTATTTTAAAGGTAGATGTTTAGTATTATCTTTTCAAGATAAATACGCGAGGCCGGACCGGAGTTTGGAGATTTGAGATAAGATTAATAATAAGACAAATATTCCTAAATTTAATTTAAGTCAAGAAATAATTTAATTTGAAGAAAAAGAATGTTTTAGGATTTATTAAATTAATGGGAGTCAAATTAGTAAATAAATTGTATTAGGTTCAATTTAATTAAAGTTTAAGTATAATGGGTAAACAATTGGGGATGAACTAATATAGGGTAAATATTCAAGAAATTAAACATAGCATTTAAACATTTAAATTGAGGTCATGTATGCCATGCAAAAGTTCTAAGCAAGATGATAAACTAAATTAATTTGTTAATGCATTAAAATAAATATAATGAAGTTTTAAAATCTTAAACAATTAAAATGCAAGGTTTAAATAAAAATATAAAATGCAAATTAATAATAATGACCAACATTTAAAATATTTCAAAGGTTGATAACTCTCCATTCAAACTATCTCTAATTACACTTCATGGTGTATTTATTTCCTATTCTAATTCTCTAATTAGTAGGAAATTTAAATGCAATAAAGCACCTCATTTCTCCCCAACTAATTTACTAGAAAATGAATGAGACCATGCAGCAAAGAAATGAGAAAAAAACCAACGGCAATAAGGAGTGAAGGAGAAGCAATTCAAACCCATTCAAATTTACCAATAAATGTTTTTTTTATAGTGCATTCATTTCCCACTTTTAAACTCCATAATTAGGGGTAATACATGTATCATAATTCTCTTTGAAGCTCCTCAACCCCTTCATGCTAACAACTAAAACGTAAACAACAGCAAGAAGAAGAGAAAAGAATCGGCAGAAAAAGGTAATCAAAATGCATTTCAAATTCCATTCAAAGCTTCACTTGTAACTCTCATTTTAAGGCATATAATGTCACCTTTAACACCTATTAAATCATTCACCTTCCTTGCCTACATCCCCACAACCCCACCTTTGAAATTACAGAAGAAAGCATCAGCAAATAATCGAGAATAACAGCAGCTGAACAAGAAGGAAGCCAACTCCGATCCCGTCGCGTCGTATTGTCGTTTTGATATGTCTTTCTTCAAAAAAAATTCCAGGCATGTATATATTGTTTCTTTGCTCTTCAATCAAGTCCTATAAATATTTTTAAGCATTATATGTTCAGGATTCATGAGGTAAAAACGAAATTTTGACAGCAACAACACAAAAGTTTCTGCACAGATTTTTCGGCTTACTCTTTGTGACTCACGGTTTTGAATTGTTTGGTGCTTCAGGAGGTTGTCTCGTTTTCCAGGCACACAAGGCTGCATTTAGGGATAAATTAGAATGTGTTAGGATGTTTTTGGGTCAATGGTTCAAGTCCATACAAGCATAACAAAGAATTTACAGCAACATTTCCATGAGTTAAGTTTTGTGTCAAAGTTTCTGTCATTGGGTGTTTAAAGTGGGAGTTCGAATCTTGGCTGTCTTAGGGACTGTAGCCATGGTTAGAATCATCCCTTAACATGTCTAGAATGTGACCAAGGTGTCCTTTCCAAGCCTGCTACACGGATCCTTCAGAATTTCACAACAACAACACAAATGCATTTCGGTTTCTTCAAATTCTGTGTATATGCCCTTTCGGTTTTTGGATGTTGTGTGGATTATGGTTGGCTCCTAGCCTGTAGCCATGGTTCATACAACACTTCATCATGTCTAGATCGAGCCAGGGTTGATAAAATGGCCACTGGAACGACCCACGACAGTAAAACAACTCAATTCATTTCATTGCACAGATTTGGTGCACTCGGTTGATACCTTTGGTTGTCTTAGGTAATGGCGTGGGTTGTGGTTGGCTTTTAGCCCTTATCCATGGTCCAAGCCATGCCTTAGAATGTTGGTAAGAGTCTCTGGTTGGTGGTTCAAGCCAATGGTCATGAAATTTCGAATTTTTCCCCTCACACGCGCAATAGCAGCTGCTGTAAATTCTGTTGGTGACAGCAACTATGAGTTCGGTTTCAGGAGGTGGTTTGAGTCATTGGTTGGCTTTTAGCCCATGGCCTTGGGCTGGACAGTACCTCAATGAGTTAGGAAAGTCATGTTTTTGGTCGTTTGTGATTCGGTCGAGTTTAGAGGTCGTACGAGAATTTACGGTGAAAGGTGCCAAAATGACTCTCGAAAGAGTGTTTTATGTTTTTGGATTCCTTTCACTCATTTTCGTGTTTTACAGTTATTATGCATATTTTTCAGTATGTTTGGGGTATTTCTAATCATGGTTAAACGTCGGTTTAATGTTGGTTCGGGTTGGTACGAAGCCATGGTTAAAAATCAAGTTGTTGGTCCGAATCGTCTCGTTTTTGGTTCTATTGTTAAGATTTTATCAAGTTAAGATTTTATCAAGTTAAGATTTATTTCATGTGTCACATATTAGTAGTAAGTCGCAGCAAGCCTGGGAACGATCCAACTCATCCGGTAAAAAAAAAAAGGTTATAATTATATTACATGCATAAAAATATAAAATGTTTATTTTTGAGATATATGCGATATGTCTTGTGGCCACCTTATGCTTATGGGTTTGGAAGTTGGTAGGAACAACCGAGGACCTCTCCGCCCGGTGACTTACGACCGGTTTATGATTATGTATGGGTACGGACATCCAGTCCAAGGGCTGTGATTGATCTCTACCGCCCGGTATACTGTGGTTTAGTCTGATCAGGCGCTTACGCTATGTTATGGGCCACTTGCTTAGAAACATTATCTCTACCAGAAAATTATGATATGTTATGACAGAGCTCTATTGAGCAAAGCTTTTACGTATGATTTTTAGATATGCACGTAGTTATAATTATTCATGATACGTTTTTCACCGTACGCTTTACGATACTTTATTTTTACGTTGCATGCGATTTTATGATATATTTACTTGTTATTCACGATATATACATGTTGAGTATTTAGACTCACTAGACTTGATTGTTGTAGGTATTGATGAGGTCGAGATCGCGGGCGGAGACCAGTGAGCGATCTTGGGACAGCAGTAGTAAACCCGAGGACCTCATGATTTAATTTATGCACCTTTTATTATTCAAACTCAGTTTTAATACGTTGGATTATTTTTAAGTTGATGTTTACGTTTAATTATTTTTAAATTATTGGTTGAAAACAATATTTGCTTCCGCTGTTATTTTAAAGTTAAAAATTATTTACATGTTTATTTTAATTAAATGAGACAAGATAATTATTTATTTAGAAAAATTTTAATTATTCCGTAAAATTATGAAAATGAAATACGGACCTTTACAAATACGGTCTAGAAGAGTAGACTGAATCGTTAAAGTAGATAAACGAGGAACTCTACCTCGAGGGTATGTCTTTTGATCAAACCTCTGCATCTCAAACTTAAGGGGTCTCGGAATCACCAAATGAGCCATCACTGCGACTTTCCTGCTTAACGCATCCGCAAGTACATTAGCTTTGCCAGGGTGATAGCTAATGTCACAGTCATAGTCCTTCACTAGCTCCAACCAACGCCTCTGACGCATATTCAACTCTTTCTGCGTAAAGAAATATTTGAGTCTCTTATGGTCGGTAAAGATCTCGCATTTCTCTCCGTACAAATAATGCCTCCAAATCTTCAAGGCAAATACTACGGCTGCCAACTCTAGATCGTGGGTAGGGTAATTCTTCTCATGGATTTTCAACTGACAAGAAGCATATGCTTTCACCTTCACATGCTGCATCAACACTACTCCTAAACCGAGCTTCGAAGTATTGGTATACAAAACAAAATCTCCGGGCCTTGACGGCATGGCCAATACTGGCGCTGAAATAAGAGCTTGCTTCAAAGAATCGAAGCTCTTCTGACACTCATCGCTCCACACGTACTTAGCATTCTTCTTGGTCAACGACGTGAGTGGAACTGCGATAGAGGAGAATCCCTGAATAAACTTCCAGTAGTATCATGCTAGCCCAAGGAAACTACGGATCTCTGATGCATTTTGCGGCACAACCCAATCTCTGACTGCTGCAACTTTCATCGAGTCTACCTCAATACTGCTGCTAGAAATAACGTGGCCTAAGAACGTCACCTTCTCTAACCAGAACTCGCACTTACTAAACTTCACGAATAGCTTGTGATTTTGCAAGGTCTGCAGTACTGTGGTCAGATGTCTGCTGTGATCCTCTTGATTCTTTGAGTAGACAAGAATGTCGTCTATGAATACTATCACAAACTGATCAAGATACGGCTGAAATACGCGATTCATGAGATCAATGAAGATCGCTGGCGCATTCGTCAAACCGAATGGCATCACAAGGAACTCGAAGTGTCCATAACGAGTGCAGTCTTGAGAATATCGACGTCTTTCACCCTAAACTGGTGATAACCAGAACGCAGATCAATCTTTGAGAATACTGAAGATCCCTGCAACTGATCAAATAAATCTTCAATCCTCGGAAGTGGGTATTTGTTCTTCACTGTAACTCTGTTCAATTCCCGGTAATCAATGCAGAGCCTCATCGAACCATCCTTCTTCTTCACAAATAAGACTTTCACGCCCCAGGGAGAAAAACTCAGACGAATAAATTCCTTGTCAAGAAGTTCCTGAATTTGCTTCTTGAGTTCTGCCATCTCGGTCGATGCTAATCGGTACGGTGCTTTTAAGATCGGTGCGGTACCTGGCATAAGCTCAATAGAAAACTCCACCTCTCACTCAGGTGGCATACCAGAGTCGTCATCAGGAAAAATGTCTAGAAAGTCTCTGACAATTGGGACATCTGAGGCTGACTGATTGGGTGTTTCGGGAACAGATACAAAATCGCTTTAGACGCTCGACACCCTCTACGCATGAGCTTCCTAGCTCGAACAAAAGATATAATACGCGGTAAATGAAAGTACCTATCTGGCTCGAATAAGAACTGCTCTCTCCCAAGCGGTCGGACTAGAACAGATCTCCGCTGGAAGTCAATCAAAACTATGTTCCTTAATAGCCAGTCCATACCCAGAATGATATCAAATTCTGGCATTGGCAATATGATAAGATCCGCATAAACAAGATTACCATGAAGTTCGGGGTCTATGTCTCGGATCACATTAGTAGCTGTCAGATCCTCTCCAGAAGGCAGTATTACCGAATACGCTATATCTAGCCCAATGGTCTTGACCTTGAGGAAATTTACAAAGGTCTCTGAAATAAATGAATGAATAGCCCCTGAATCTATCAAGGCATTTGTAGCTGAACCAGCTATAAAAATTCTCCCTGAAAGGTTGAAACATCATGCTGAACCCAACAGTTACGAGAACTAAACTTATAGACATGCGAAGGTCAAAGTTCTTCTAATCTAAATTCCTGAAACGAACACTGATTAGAACATGCAATCCTATCACGAATTCTAAGTTCAAAAATTTTTAACTCAAACTCTCAAAACATTAAATTTCAAATACAAACTTAAAGCTTTAAGATACCTGTCAAGAGCATCGTCTCCGGGTTTGTCTCCGCTGCGTGAAGAGCAAAAACTCTACCTTGGGTAGGCAGACTCCCCTGAGGGCAATTCTTTAGTAAGTGGTCAGGACTACCACACTTGTAGCACATTCCGGAACCATACCTACAAACTCCCGTATGGCGGCGTGTGCACTTGGCACAGACTGGATACTCAGAGGACCTCGGGACTACACGTCCTTGCTGCTGCTGTCCTCTGCTCTTGGATGGGTCGTGGAAAGGCTTCTTACTCTGATGCTGCTGATGAGGAGGGCGGTGCAGCGCTTGAAATGGTCGCTTACCATGGCGATCGCTCCCAATATCATTCTGATCCTGCTCTGCAGCTAGAGCTCCGGAGACAGCGACATCATAGGTAGTAGGGCCAGCCACCCTAACATCACGGTGCAAGATCGGCCGCAGACCATTCATAAATTGCCTCAACCTGGCTCCAGCATCATTTGCAATCAGTGGTACAAAATGGCAACCCCTCTCAAACTTACGGATAAACTCCGTAACAGCCATGTCTCCCTGTCTCAGGATCATGAACTCCCTGGTCAAACTGGAACGCACCTCGTCAGTAAAATATTTAGAGTAGAATACCTCTGTAAAGCCCTTCCAGCTCAGACTAGTCAAATCCAAGGCTACAGATGCTCCTTCCCACCACAGGCGAGCGTCTCCTCCAAACAGATAGGTTGCACAACGAACCCTATCCTCATCTCCAAGTCCCATAAATACAAAGATAACCTCAAGGGACTTAATCCAGCCCTCGACAATCAAAGGATCTGTCGTCCCTGAGAATTCCTTCGGCCTCATCTTCATGAACCGCTCACAAATGGCCTCAGGTCCCGTCTGCCTGGCTATCACAGCATTGTTCTCCGCAAACTGTGCGAAGAACTGAGTCATCCCAGCTAACATCTGGGCGTTCATGTCCGGTGGAGGGGGTGGTGGTAAATCTCTCTCCTGCCTATGATCCTCACCGTCCTCATGACGATGCTCATCATCTCTCGTGCATGAATGCGTCTAGGAGGCATACTGTTCCATATATATAACCCACACGTAACCAACATGCATAATTCTACTATTTCTTTAAATTTAAATAAATACTGCATAATCATAATCATAACATAAAATATTTCATGAAAACGTGTTGTTAAAATATTTCATGCTTTTAACGAAATGCGTAAACGTAAAACTTACATACCGAAGACATGACTTTATGAGCTTCTCTAGATCAGTAGTAGTACAATCTTTTACAAGAACATAGGCTCTGATACCAACTGTAAATGACCGTAATTCGTATTCGCATTTTTACGGAATTATCAAAAAAAATTTTTTTTTCTAAATAAATAACTTGTCCAATTCATAAAATAAATCTATAAATAGATTTAACATTAAAATAACAGCGGAAGTAAACATTGTGTTTCAAAACAACAACTTAAAAATAATTCAACATATTAAAATTTGAATTTGAACCTAAAAAGGTAAATAGACTGAAACATGAGGTCCTCGGGTTCCTACTACTGTTGACCCAAGCTAGCTCACAGGTCTCCGCCCTCAGTCTCGGCCTCAACAGTACCTACAACAATCAAGTCTAGTGAGTCGAAAGACTCAACATGCATATATCGTGGATAGCAAGTAAATATATCATAAAATCATATGCAACGTAAAATATCGAGTCGTAAAGCGTAACGTAAAAATTGTGTCATGGGTAAATATAAATACGTGCATATCTGAAAATCGTATGTAAAAGATTGCTTGATAGAGCTCTGTCATAAAATACCATATCGATATTTTTCTGGTAGAGATAATGTTTCAACGCAAGTCACCCGTAACATAATATGAACGTCTGATCAGACTAAACCACAGTATATTGAGCGGTAGAGATCACCACAGCCCTTGGACTGGATGTCCATAGCCATACATAATCGTAAACCGGTCGTAAGTCACCGGGTGAAAAGATCCCATAAGCGCGAGGTGGCCACAAGACATATCGCATATATCTCAAAATAAACATTTTATATTTTATGCACGTAATATAATTATAACCATATTTTTATCGGATGAGTTGGATCATTCCCAGGCTTGCTGCGACCTAATCCTAATATGAGACACATGCAAATAATCTCAACTTGACAAAAACTTCATATCCGAACCAAAAACGAGACAAACGAAACCAACATACTAATTTCCAACCATGACTTCGTACCAACCCGAACCAACATTGAACCATCGTTTAGCCATGATTAAAATACACTTAACGTAATGAAATAATATCCATAAGAACTGTAATACACGAAAAATAGTGAATGGAGGCCAAAATCAAGAAACGATCTTTCGAGAGTCACTTTGGCACATTGCACCGTAAATTCTCGTACGACTTCTAAACTCAACCAAATCACAAACGGCCAAAAACATGATCTTCATAACTCATTGGGGTACTGTCCAGTCTAGGGCCATATGCTAAAAGCCAACCAAAAACTCGATCAAGGCCCCTGAACCGAAGCAAGGCTGCTGTCAAAAAGCAGTGGCAGCAGCTGTTCATCTATTGTGTAGTTTATGAAACTAATGGCCATAAGGCTTGGACCACCGACCAGAGTCTCTTACCAACATCCTAAGGTGAGGCTTCAACCATGGCTAAGGGCAATAGGCCAAACACAATCCAAGCAAATACCTAGGACAATCCAAAGCTCCAACCGAGAGCACCAATTTTCGTGTAGTGTGATGTGTTGAATTGTTTGCTGTCTCGTGTCGTTCCAGTGGCCATATGATCGACCATGGTTTGATCTAGACATGACAAGGTATTTGGTGAACCATGGCTAAGGGCTAAAAGCCAAAAACAATCCACCCAAACCCTCCAAAACCGAAACTCACTCACACAAACCTGAAGCGAAGAAAACCGAGGCGTACTTGTATTGTTGTTTTAAAATTTGATGGATCCGTGAACCAAGCCTTGAAAGGTTATCTTGGTCACGTCCTAGACATTCTAAGGGAGGGTTATAACCATGGTTACAGGCCTTGGGCCAACAAGGATTCGAACGTTCACCTTAGCCAACCAAACAACAAAATCGTGACTCAACTTGAGACTATGGGAAAGTTGCTGTCAAGTCTTCAACCTGAGTGCAGGGACTTGAATCAATGAACCAACAATATCCTAACACACTCATATTCATGCCTAGATGCAGCCTTGAGTGCCTGGGACCGAACCAACTACCTGGAATCAACAAAACACCACAAACCGAGAAGCTTATAACAAATGACCAAGAAGGCCTGTACAGAATTTCTTGCAAAGTTGCTGTCAAATTTGTGTTTTGATTTGTGAATCCTGCACATATAATGATTTAAAATATCTATAGGACTTGATTGAAGAGAAAATAAACAATATATACATGCCTGGAAATCTGTTTTGAAGAAAACAAACCAATAGGACGAACACGGCGCGGCAGAGTCGGAGTTGTATTTTTCTTTCTTATTTCATGCTGCTAACTCACGATTTCTAGCTGCTGTTCTCTTAAAATTTCGAAGGTAAGGGTGTAGGAGTGCTAGTTAATGAAGGTAAAGGCTACTAGGGGTGATAAATGAGTCTTGTAAGGCATTTAGATGGGAGTTATTAGTAAGGAGTTTGAATGGCAATCAATTGCTTCTTTCCCTTTCTTGTTGAATGAAATGTGTGGGATTGGTAGGCTAGATTAGTGGTTTGAGGGGAAATTAGGTGCATAATGGTGCTTGAATTACTAATTATTGGTGATTTAAAGGTGAGGGAATTAATAAACCATGAAGGGCCATTGAAGGGTGACTAGAATGGAGAGTTGCCAAACATATGTGAGTTGATCTACGGCGTGGCCGAAATTTGTTACTACTTAGTAAGGTAAATTGTTGATTGAATCTTGTATTTTAAATCTTTAAGGTTTTAAACACATTTTAGTGACTTAATCAATTAAATTAGGATAAAAGTTTCTTGCATGGCATGGCTTGATCTTAAAATTAATTATTAAAATGTTAGGTTATAATTTCTTGAATATGTTAGGCCTAGATTAATTTTATCTCAATTGGTTACACCTTTTAATTTAGGCTTTAAATAAATATTTGATATAAAAGAACTTATTTAATAACTTAACTCCAATTAAATTAATAAATCTTAAAAACATTCTTTATCATTAAAATAAATTATTCATTGACTTAAATTAAATTTAGGGATATTTTCTTATTATTAATATCATTTCAATTCCCAAACTCTGGTCCGGTCTCACGTATTTATCCGAAAAGATAAAAACTAAACTCCTGCGTCTAAAATAAATAATCTTGACTTAAAAAATTTTAAAATGAATTAAACACTTCATGTATATATAAAAATCATTTTTAATTTAAATAATAGCAATTATGCATGGCTTATACGTAATCTGATTTTTCGGGTTCTACAGTATCGATCTCACAAAGACTTATATTTAATTACCACAATTTTTATCATTTAACTTAAGCTAGTCAAAATAAATAAAAAGATGATATGTGAATTATTAATCTAAACTATTAAATAAAATAATTGCAACTGAAACCAACTAATTCAACGATCAAGGAGAGATTCAAATTTAGATAAAGAACTAAGACACACAACGGTACCAAACTCTACTATGTTGACACGTGTTAAAATTATATTAATTATTTAAATTTTGACAACCACGGTAAAATCCCAAAATTATTTATTAAAGGATTCCTCGAGTTAATAAACCTATTAAAATACAACAGTCCAATTATTTATAATTGAATTTAATTAGATCTAAATGCAATAAATCTTCGTGAAATTTCAGTTTTCACCTAAAACCACACACTGAAACCGAATACTATTTTTAGTCAGTTTGACCATTTGTTGATGACTTCTTTGTTGCAATATTAAACAATCATCTTTCGATTCGTGACTAATGAACAAACATATAAATAGTTTATCAAGATATTAACAAGAAATTTTAAACTAACATCAATCAATAATTAAAATTAATAAAAATAATATATTGAAAATAAACCAAATATCAAACAAAGTATTGTTTGGTCCTATCGTGGTCTTAGTCTAAATAAAATTATTCCATGAATTCAAAACAAATGTGAAAACTCAGATTTAATTTCATAGAAGAAAACAAAATAAAGAAGGAATAAGAGGAATTCTCAGTGATTTTTGGCGTATGTTGAGGAATTCATCCTGCTTCTGCCTTTTGCTTTCCTCTCTGTTGTTGTTTTCCGTGTAGTCTTAAGTGGTCTTCACTGTAGCCTTTTGTTCATCCCTATGTTCTGCACTTCCGTCTTCTCTTCCTTCCTCTGTGTGTATCCTCCGCATCTTCCCTTCCATTCTCTCTCTTCTCCCTCCTTTTCTTCTCTGTATGTTTCTTCTCCCTTTTCTTCTCACGCCTCTTTCTTCTCTCCTCTCACTCTTCCTTTGTTCTGATCTCCTCCTCACTCCTCTTCTGCGCTTCTTTTTTTTTTTCTCTTTTTGCGCCTTCCTTCTTGCTGCACACGTCTTGCCTCTTTATATTTCTTCATTGGCCAAATCCTCAAACTCCTTGAAGCTCATGTCTATTTCAAAAAATTGTAGAGATTTTATTTATCAAGATCTGCATAGATTTTCTTTCAAAATTTCAATATTCCCAGGATAATAAAATACAAAAATATTTTATTTCCTTTATTTTGGTATTTTATTTCCTTTGAAGTTTTGTAAAATCATCTTATCTCCCAAATTATGTTTGTTTTCCTCTTTTATTCAAATGTACAAATATTATAAACTTAATTCAGACAAACACATAATTAGAGATAATAATTACATATAAGCACAAATATTATAAAATAAAATCCCTAGAATCTCTATAAGATTTGGGCTTATAAGTGATCGTGAGCCGATTGATCCGAACTATATTGATATTGATGTAAATGATAATATTTTTCAATCAAATCAATATATATATTAAATAATATTTATAAAAATAATCTAACTTTCTCACTTGGTCTACATATTTTCAATGAACTAGATAATCAAGAAATTAATTAACATCCAAAGTTAAAAAACAAATATATGAATCATGGCTATATGTGCTCTTATATTGAGTATTTTTTCCATGTATCATATTTCTTAATAATAACTTAATAAATAAAACCAATATTTTATTTTAGGTCCAACTTAATTTATATTTTCTCAAGATAACTGAATTACATAACTGAATATGCTAAATATCATAACTCAATGAGTTTCATAATCAAAACCAAATGTATATACAAAAATTCTTTTTAAAACCAATATCATCATTAATTATCATATGATCCTTAAACATATTAATTTGCATCTCTCTAGGTCAAATTATCATTAATTAATTAATAATGTGTTCATTGACAACTTTATTTTGGTTATTACATTCTCCAACGGATCATGGCTTATACTGCCGCTTTAGTCACTGATAGGATCGGTTCGGGCACCTTTGAAGGTGCTTCAAAAACAATATTCTCAATTAGCTGCAATAGCTCGTGTTCTAAGAATGTAAACACCGATGAATTATGATCGAGCAAAACTTGGACTGTGCAAACCTTAATAAAAATATGATTTTGTATGCTCAAAAATTAATCGCAAGTGCACGATGTCAAATAATAGTATAATGTACGTGAGTACGAGTATCGTTCCACTGAAGACTGTATTTGACAATTATTATTTTCAGTTATTCAATCGTTAGCAACGAAATTTGATTGATTGGTTTAGTACTACTATGCTCGAATAAACATGCAAATAAAAAGATTCAATAATTAAATAATGAAATATAATATCTAAAATGGTTGATTAAAATTCAATAAGAAATGAATTTGTTGGGAATTTCAGTTCACCTACCCCTCGTTAATTAATTAATTCGTTTGATAGTGACTGTATGCTTCCGACAGGATTTCCTATTCAATTTAACACACTCTCTCGAGCTATGCCAAACTAATTCTACTCAATGAAGTAATTAAATGTAACGCCCCAGATTTGACGACTGTCCTCACTGTACCAAGACGAGTCTTTCCAGCATGCTTATGTCCTCACTCACACGCACCCTAGGAAACTTCCCAGGATGTCACCCATCCCAAAATTGCCCCAAGCCAAGCAGGCTTAACTTTGGAGTTCTTATGTGATGAGCTACCGAAAAGAAGATGCACCTTCGTAATATGAGTAGTACAAATCAAATCTTTTAATCATCTTCAACTGTACAGTCCATTAAATTGAACAGTCTTGGAATCCCTCTCATTCCCGTGTGGGATCGGTTCATTCATGTTCCCTCCACCTAGAAGTCTGCCAGGAGCCGCTCATTGTCCGTGCAACTGATGGCACCGACGATCAACCCCCGCCCTCTTCGGCTCCGTGCCTCACATGCCCACCAGCTTCCGCTTGGTTCGTCCCCGAACCACACCGTACTAAGAGAGTTCGGCTCTGATACCAACTGAAACGTCTACCCGTTTTTAAAAGTGCGGAAAATATATTTTTTTTAAAAAAAAAAACTCGCATTTACAAATGAACATTTAAAATAATCATATTTATTTGACCATAAAATAGCGCGGTTTAAAATAATTAAACTTATCCAGAATCATACGTAAATATGAACGAAGGAAAATCTTAAAATCGTCAATGTTTGGAAACATTCATCTCCTCACAACACTCATAGTCAAAAATGCGGAAAAAGTGCAGTCCTCGGGTCGTGTCGCCACCATGTCTGCCTACTCAGAGTTCGGCACCTCCAGTCTCCTCATAATTTAGCTCACCTGCATCCCACACGCCTAGTGAGTCTAAAGATTCAACACACATGTAACATGAATAACAAGTACATATACATAGCACACAGCAGTAAAAAATATCATACTCAACATATATTTCATGAACTTAAAAGCATAACGTAAACTTGTTGTGTAAAATCATATCGTGTCAAAGCATGTCATCTCATTTCATCATATACGTAAACGTGTCGTGTAAAATCATGTCGTGTCAAATCATGTCATCTCATATCATCATATACGCTGTCAAGACAGCTCATCATGTCATCATAAACTTAAAACATTTTCTTTTAATTGAATTCAATTCATTAGTTGTGACTTTCGTATCAGCTCTATCAATGGATCCATCTATAAAAACCGTGGGGCAGTACATATACATAGCACACAGCAGTGAAAAATATCATACTCAACATATATTTCATGAACTTAAAAGCATAACGTAAACTTGTTGTGTAAAATCATATCGTGTCAAAGCATGTCATCTCATTTCATCATATACGTAAATGTGTCGTGTAAAATCATGTCGTGTCAAATCATGTCATCTCATATCATCATATACGTGTCAAGACAGCTCATCATGTCATCATAAACTTAAAACATTTTCTTTTAATTGAATTCAATTCATTAGTTGTGACTTTCGTATCAGCTCTATCGTATCAGCTCTATCAATGGATCCATCTATAAAAACCGTGGGGCGGCGGGGGACATCAGCGACAGCATTACCCGCCAACTGAGCCCGGGCCTCAGCTCATCATATCTCATATCATGTCAATGGAAATACGATCGTCGGGCTCCCTCTGGGGCTTCTCCCGTAAACGGGCTCCCTCTGGGCCTTTTCCCTCACGATATCTCCAATCATATCATCATGTCATCGTGTCATAGTATTAGTCACAACTAAATCACTTCCTTCAAAACGTGTCATCATATTCATCACTTAATAAAATCATGCATATACGTAATTTTTCCTTTAAACCAAGCATGCACCGTATTTATTATAATTTCATAAAAATTCATAAACATGATGCATAAACATTACGTGATAAAATGAGCTCAGGGCGCTGCCAGGACCAAAATCTCAACCCGGGGGCAAAATGACATTTTTGCCCCTGGAAACCCAAATATTACCATTTTACCCCTGGACGTTAAATTTAACTTCTTTGACATTTTCTTAATTCCATTGACTCTAACATGTCCCAAATAATTATTTAAGCCTACTTGAACTTTCCCATATTTTTATTTGGCTTAAAATCTATGACTTTTAGATTAATCTTTAAATATAACATATTAAGACGTTTTAATCCCGAATTAAACCAAATATTTCCCAATTTAAAAACTTAGACTTCTAATAATTATTTGAGCTTAAATATAATTTCTCATAATTTTATTAAGCTTAAATCTAGGCGTTTCAATTTAATTTCTTAATTAATGTTTCGTACGGTGATTAACTCCCGAATAAATCCAAAACTCCTTATTTTGATCCGAAACTTACCAAACTGCTAAAATATCCCAAAACATAATTAAAAGTATCCCTAGATGTAAACTCGAGCCCATTTCATAACTTAACCGAATTGTTTTAAAATTTGGACCGGTGTCCCGGTTTTAACCCGAATTAAACAGAAACTAAACCGAAATCTTCTCAACTTTTTATCATATTTTAAAAACACCTAAAAGACACTAAAAACTCTAAAACCAGATCCAAAACTTTCGGTAGAAAATTACCGCCCGAGTGCAATCCTTTCTTGAGATTTGCTGCTCGGATCACCTCTCGCGCCCGAGCGGTGAAATTCTACCGCTCGGGCACGAGTCTTTTGTAAGTTTTTTTCCTTGGCTCGCACACTTTGCTCCAATTTTGATTTTTCGGTCATTTTGCCTGCAAATTTGTCACACACAAGTGAGAAATTATAAAATGCATATGCTTACTCTAAAAAGAACAAAATGTCAATGAAATGTACGCATGCACAATGCAAACATACACAAACTAATGCAATAAAACACGTAAAAACCACACCTATCAACCCCCTCATACTAACCTTTTGCTTGCCCTCAAGCAAAAATAGGTTACAGACAACTACCAAAACATGAAACAAACACACAGTGAAAGCACTAAAATAACTAGACTGATGACGAAGTAGCAAACTGACATCTCTTGCCTCAGCGGGTTTGTGAACCACATCTAGTTAGTCAAAACACAACATCCATTAATACCCCTTTTCAAAACCTCACAAAACATTTATATTTTTCCAAAAAGTGTGGTCGTGTGTGCTGTGGATTTTTCTAGCTTGTGTTTCAGACAGTTTTATTCGCAAAACATGTGGGTCGCCGAATCAATAAGTCCACGCAAGTTTATCTTTCCTGGGTTCTGTTTCCATTTGGGACCAACCAGTAAACAAAAAAAGTGGTAGAGTTTCATAGTTGAACATCAAAATATAGGGAGTCAATAGCCATAAATGCTCACGTGGTTCAGAAAGATTGGGAGTACGTAGATCATTTTCACTATGCACTTGTCAGAAATTTTCTTTTACATTCCTCAACGCCTTACATCTCCATCTTTTTAGCCTTGGGATAAGATTTCATCCCCTTTTGGCTCCCCCACACCTTACATCCCCTTTTAAATAATTTTTTTTTGCCGCATAGTTTTCTCATGCGTACTCCCTAGGTTTGGGATATAGAGTATGTTTATTTATCTGGCCTAGGGATGAATTTTTCGGTCCTATGCACGATTGGGGTGAAGTATTTTCTATGTGAGTTTATGCTAATGGTTGGTCATTCATTTCAACAGGTAATCATTCAAGTTCTACTCGCATCTTATGTTTCTCCAGTTCCCCTCACAGATTATTTTGAACTTAACTGTCATCGACACCACTATCAAAATCCACTATGTGTGCATAAAAAGATTGCAATTCACCGGGGGATTCATAACGAGTGAAAAGACTAAGCAACATGCTGTTCATTTAGCCCAAAATCATCTTTGGCTACCAATTTACTAGTTTCACCGTCATCTGACACTCATGCAAGACAAATACGAAAAACGACCCCCTCATACTAAGGGTGTGCAATGTTCCCATTGCACAAAAAAAAAAACAAAACACAGAATTGCACACACGAATGCAAACACGGAATAAAACTGCAAACTAAATGCTAGACTGAAACAACGGTAAGAAATAAAACATAAAGCAGGAAAAAAAACTCAAATTAAAAAAAAAACGCGAAGAAAAGGGAAACAGTGAACTCCCCTGATCAAGGCTCCTACTCGTCTTGCTCCGGTGGCGGCTCTCCTAAATCCTCCAGTCTCATCCTCATTGGCTTTCTCCATGGATGGTTGGCATTAAAGTATGCCACTATTTCAGCTTTTTCTTCGTCCAAATCGTCATCCTCCAATTCAGTTGTGAGGGTGGCTTCCAATGGGTCTTTCATGGCCTCCTGCACAAAATTACACACAAGCGAATCCACATCATCAATTCTAAAACAATTATCGGTGTACAGTGTGTGCTTAAGAGCAGTAAAGACGTCAAAAGTAATTTCTTCTTCGCCCACTCTTAATCTCAACTTCCCTTCTTGAACATCAATCAGGGCCTTGCCACTCGCAAGGAATGGTTTCCCCAAAATCAAGGGCATCTCCACGTCTTCCTCCATGTCAAGTACTACAAAATCTGCAGGAATTATGATTTTTTCCACCTTTACCAGGACGTCCTCTATGACTCCTCGCGGGTATTTGACAAATCTGTCTGCTAGTTGCAAGGACATCCTCATTGGCTTAGGTTCTCGTAATCCGAGTTTCCTGAATACAGATAACGGCATAAGATTTATACTTTCTCCAAGATCACACAAGGCTTTATGAAAAAAAATATCACCAATTACGCAAGGAATAGAAAAATTCCCTGGTTTTTTTAGTTTCGGTGGTATCTTGTTTTGTACCAATGCAGGGCAGTTCTCAGTCAAGTTTACCGTCATGTGATCCTCCAACTTCCGCTTTTTAGCTAAAATGTCCTTCAGAAATTTAGCATAGCTCGGCATTTGCATCAGAGCATCAGCAAAAGGAATATTAATGTTCAATTCTTTGAATACCTCCAAGAACTTACCGAATAGTGCATCCAATTTAGCCTTTTTTAATGCTGCAGGGAAAGGTGGGGGAATTGCAATTGTAGATTGTGTAGTTGGTGTGGGTGTAGATTTAGAAGATTTATTTATAGATGTGCAACCGCTCCGTCTCATTGATCTTCTTTTTCTTTCTCTTCATGTTCAAGTACTTTTCCGCTCCTCAACGCTATGGCTTTCACTTGCTCTTTCGGGTTAGTTTCCGTGTTGCTCGGCAAGGTGCCCGGTTCTCTGCTCGTGATCATTTTAGCCAACTGACCTATCTGATTCTCCAAGCCTTTTATTGATGCATCCTGGTTTTGCAGTTTAGTCTCGGTGGCTGAAATGAACTTAGACATCATTTGCTCCAAACTAGATTTCTCATCTCGAGGCTCATGTCGATACATCGGTTGCTTACTATACTGTTGTCCTCCTCGTGGTCGAGCCTGACTGCCTTGAACACCCCATGAGAAGTTTGGGTGTTGTCTCCATCCAGGATTGTATGTATTTGAATAAGGATCATTCTTCTGACGGTTTTGAATCCCCACTTGATTCACTGGTGCCTCCTCTTTCACATAGAAAGGACCACTGTCTTGACAATCCTTAACATAGTGTTCTCCTCCGCATTTTTCAAAAAATATCTCTTGCAGGCGCATCTCTGTCCCGTTTACGTTCATGTTGTCTATTTTCCTGTTAAGTGCTTCTAATTGTGCAGTGATAGCTGAAAAATCAGTTACCTGGTGTACTCCTGCATTCCTTCGCTGAGTGTTCCTCTCAGATTAAGGGTGATAGCTGCTAGTAGCCATCTCCTCTAGTAACTCATACCCCTCTTCGGCCATTTTCCTCAACAGATTTCCGCATGCCGCAGCATCTATCATGGTTCGGTTAGATGAAATTAAACCATAAGGAATCGGCAAAGAAATTTTTCCAAAAATAGGTGGCGGTCGGGCGGTATAAAATTACCGCTCGAGCGCCACACCTTCTGTAACTTGCATGGGGAAATGCGGCAGTCGCGCTCGGGCGGTAGAAAATTACCCCCCGAGCGCCGAGTATTCTGTAAGTTTTCTTCTCGGTAAGCATTTCTCGCGCCCGGGCGGTAGCGGTTGAAAATTACCGCCCGAGCGCCATCCTCTCTGGAGATTTGCTGCTCGGATCACCTCTCGCGCCCGAGTGGTGAGTCTTTTGTAAGTTTTTTTCCTTGGCTCGCACACTTTGCTGCAATTTCGGTTTTCCGGTCATTTTGCCTGCAAATTTGTCACTCACAAGTGAGAAATGATAAAATGCATATGCTTACTCTAAAACGAACAAAATGTCAATGAAATGTACGCATGCACAATGCAAACACACACAAACTAATGCAATAAAACACGTAATAACCACACCTATCAAATTAGATCGAATTTTGTTTTAAACCAAGCGGAAACTCGAAATAATCATTCGTTAAGAATGCGAATCAGTTTAAACTTTTAAATTGTGCAAATTGATTAAATATTTTACGGAGGATCAATTCTTTCATATATCAGTTCAGTTATGGTGAAAACTTGACTGATAACAGCTTGAACTGATCAAATCAGTTTTAAAACGAAAGTTAAGCAGTTAAATACACAAGATATGTATATGGATGTTCGAAAACTTCAACTGCTCCTATATCACCCCTTCTACCACCTCGGGTAGGTTCTACTAGAAAACTTTGATTTATACAATACCTTGTATAAATTCACTCAGCTTAGGACTTACCCTACTGCCTAACTTAACTCCTAGCCTGGACTGAAGACAACGCCTTCCAGCCAACACTTGTTTAACTTCTATGTGTGAAAGACTACATACACTAGTTTTACGTCTTTGTGCAAGACTCTGTTAGCTAGTCAATAAGCTCAACTCTCTATATATGTGAGTGATTTTCTGTGTGCGTGTGTGAGAACTGAACTAGGAATACAAGACGAAGGTGTTCTCACACACTTGAGAATTTTGCTTCTATGCTAAGAAGTTGGCATGCCCTATTTCTCTTTAGAACTTCACACACTTCTTGTTATTGTCTTCACTGATCTTCATCTTCTATTTATAGGCACGAAACTTGATCGTACAACGAGACTCAATTATTGTATCTGTTGCATTTTAAGTATGTTCCTCGATATTTGTCTTGTATTTTCCGACAACCATTCGGGACGTTTTGACTTTAAGCACTGCTGCAATGTCATTATTGTCCTTTGACTGGACAAAAGCTTTTCCTCCGTTTGCACAGCTGGATTCCATTGAATAAGCTTGTCGTTTTTCGCAAAATGATTCATGCATAACTGATGTTCTGAGCTGGTAAGTTGAACTGATCTTTAACCGGTTCGGTGAAATCAGTTGGCTCGTCATTTGAACTGATTTCACTGCTTTAGTTGAACTGGTTAGCTGGACTCTTCATCAGTTGATCTCTTCATCAGCTGTCCGGGCTTCTGAAGTTCTTCTGCTGAACTGTCTATCAGCTGGACAATCAATTGAACTGGTGTTTTGATATTTCAATTGAACTGATTCAATTTAGGCAATCAGTTGGAGCTTTCAGTTTGCGTCTCGATAGCTTCAGTTTTGGCTTGATAACTGATCATTTTGAATCCTGATCAGTTTCAGTTTCTGCGCACTTAGGTAAATTCATTAGAAACAAAATAACAAGTTTTGTTAACATCAAAATCAAGATTGCAAACATGAAATGTTCCAACAATCTCCCCCTTTTTTATGATCACAAAACTTGAGTGATCAAAACGATTTAAAATTTTACTGATTCTCCCTATTTGTGAATCAAAAACATTTAAAACGATTAAAAAGAATTTTTCAGTTCGAGGGATAAGAAAGCTCTCCTTCATGAACTGATTTTAAAAATGAGTTAAAAAAAATTTAAAACATTTTTCAGTTCGAGGGATAATTCTAAAGAAAACTCCTCCTTAATAATTGAATTAAAAACTCCCCTTCAAAAATATAATCATTTACGTGATTTTAACAATGAGTTTTAGCATCATTTAACATTCAAGCAGTTCGGGCAACACATATGAAAATAGCAGTTCAGTTACATAAAAAATAATTGGATAAATGATGTTTATTTAATCAAATACGCGTCCCTTTTGTACATTTAAGCGAACCAAATTTGTTAAAGGAAAGTGCTACTATAATAGAAAATTTTAAACAACATCAAATATCAGTTAGTTTATACATGCTAGAACTTGTTATACCAACAAATGGACAAATTGAATGCTTTGAAATGCGGCAATGATTTTGAGTCTCTTTTTGCCACAAGAGCAGCTAATTTGTCTTGGACTTGATCTCTGTGCTGGCTAACTGGTCAAGCTGACTCAAACTGAACTCAACTGATGCTGAACCGCATTAATCATCTACTGTGATCTGATATGGCAGTTAAGCGACGGTATACAGCTGATGATTAAGCTCTAATTTAATCATCTAGCATTTCAGCTTAGCTGGGTTTTGTCTGTTTATCAGCTTGAACTGGCAGGATGGCAACTGAAATCTTGTCCATCGATCAGTTTAGCTGTTCTGCTGTCAGTTGAACTCAAAACCCTGCAAGCTGCTAAAACAACAAAGTTGTGGAGTCGAGAGAAGTGGCTACAAAGTTAGTTGCAGAGCCAAAAACCTTATTTATTCCCACGACAATCTCACATAAAATTTTTAAGAGTGTTTTGAAAACTATTTTAAATACAATTTTGAAACATATTTTAAAATATTAGCTTTCAAATGTCCTTCTTAGAACAACTAGCTCTGATACCAATTAATAGGATCGGTTCGGGCACCTTTGAAGATACTTCAAACACAATTCAATGAGCTGCAATAGCTCGTGTTTTAGGAATGTAAACACCAATGAATTAGATCGAGTCTGGTTTAAACCAAGCGAAAAATTCTCGAAATAATCATTCGTTAAGAAAGCTAATCAGTTTAAAGCTTTTAACTTGTGTAAACTAATTAACTGAAATGTGACGAATACTACTTTAAAATGCTGCTAATATTTTTTTTAAAGCTCACATTTTTGAAAATAAACATTTAAATATTTTGCATGCATACAACCTTACTGAAAAATATGCCATTTAAAAATAATCATAAATTCTTTACAAATAAACTAGTGCAGTTTAAAATTGCCGACACTGCATAATATGTGTATATAAAAATAACTCTAATAAACATCCTGATAAGCATCACCAGAACAAAATCATCGTATCAAAATGTTCATGTCCACTCAAACTCATAAAAAGGTGATGTACATAAAAGTGTGGTCCTTGGGTCGTGTGCGCACATCCAGCCCTACCTACTCAGAATTCGGCACCTCCTGTCCCCTCATTGACATGCTCACCTACATCATTCTCACCGAGTGAGTCTAAAGACTCAACACACCTGTACCGTGAGAACAAATATATATATATACACACATATCATGCAGCAGTGAAAAATACCATATTCAACATACATTTCATGATCATGGAAAATCGTATGCAATATCTTAACCTGTCAAACATAATAACAATTATAGCACATATCATCATATCACCCTATACATGTTCATTTTATTAATTTGATTTTTTTTCGTCAGCTGTGATTTTCGTATTATCATGTCAGTCGATGAATCCATCTACGTGTAAGTGCAGTACCTGGCGGCGGTTATATCAGCACAACATTATCCACCCACTGAGCCTTGGCCTTACATATCATTGTATTAACATATTTGTATTAGTCACAACCAACTCCATTATTTCAAAAACATGTCATCATATTCATCACTTAATAAAACATGCATGTACATAAACTTTTCTTAAAATCAAGCATGCAACGTAATTTTCATAATTACATAAAAATCATATACATGATGCATAAAAATTTAAAAACATAATAAATTTGAGCTCAGGCCGTTGCCAGGACTAAAAACTCACATCGGGTGCAGAATGACCATTTTGCCCCTGGAAACCCAAAATGACAGTTTCAACCCCGGACCTCAAAATTTCGATCTGAAGCTTACCAAACTCCTTAAAACATCCCAAAACATAATTAAAAGTATTTCTTAGACGTAAAATCGAGCACGTTTCAAAGCTTAACTGATCAGTTTTAAAACTATGGCCGAGGCCCCGGTTTCAATCCGAATCGACCCGAAACTTAACCAAATTTTTCGCAAACCTTTACCACAATCTAACAGCACCTAATACTCATACATCAGCCTACTAAGCACCACTAACAGCTCCTGCAGCTTCTGGATATTACTCGGCCCTCCACACATGAAAACCCTAAATGTCATCCCTCGACGCTAGCTCGATATCCGCCCTTAATATAGCCGAACCAAGACACCTAGGACTTAGACCAGACCCTACGGGACCCAACTGACAAGGACTTGTAGCCCCTCAAACGTCCCCTCACCCGTGCCCCTGAATAACTCGATCGGGTGACTTCGAGGCCATTTCCAGCCATGTTCAAGCCATCATGGACCATGACTTCGACCCACCAGGGTCTGGTTCTTGGTTAAGGAAAGCCCTTGAACAGCCGGCTCTGCCCTTCACCTCAAACCCTAAGAAACCGAAACTCCCCAAAGGAATAAACCTCTCGGCCTCCACCCTACATCGTCCAGCCCTTAAAACTAGCTTCTTATCTCCTCCATACCATCGAGTACAGCCCCTTAGTGACCAAAAACCGGCATCCCTTCGCACCAAAATAAGGAAACATTAGTTGCACACAAGTTCAACGCATATACGTGTCAAAACCTTTACAAAAATGATGCTATATGGGTGACCAACGAATTATCATGCAAATATATACATAAACACGCATAAACATGGTGTAAATTATGAAAAATGAGATACACAGTGTGCCTTGATGTTTTTACGCTAGAAAACTTGAAGATGCGGGCGTAGGATGAACACCGGAGAAGCGAGGAAGGGTTTTCTTGCAAGAAAGAGAGAGGGGTCGATGGTTGCTGTTTTTGGCTGCTGAAAATGGCGTGAGGGAGACTGATGGAATAGGGGTGGGAAGCTGCTAAGTTGGGGAATAGGTTTAGGGTTTGTTTTGTGTAGTAATTAAATAGTGAACAAAGTACTAATGGGCTCTAGATTGGATTTGAAAAGGGTTAAATTGGTTTTGAGCCCATTATGCACTAAACCAAACCCAAAAATCCCAAAAACGCTTCCAAAAAATATTTCGTTTTGGTACGTTTTTGAAAATATCGCCCGAGCCCTCAAAAAGTTCTCTGAATCATTCAACTTTGCGTGCCGGCTAAAAATAGAACCCGACAAGTAAAAATACCTACCAAGGCCCATTTTTGAAAAAAAATTATTCAATAAAAATATTTTTCCTGAATATCCCCGATCTCCGTTCCTCGTTCGAGCGCGAAATACAACTAGAAACCCTAATGCGTGAGACTTTAAAATAATCATGAAATGAATCCTATCATGAAATAATTATGCATTAAATGCATAAAATCAATTAAAAATGATTTAAATAAAACCCTAGATTGCATTCATTTATGTTACGAAATTTAAATTTCCTGGATCTTACAAACTGATATAAGGGAATTAGTTCTTGCTTATATCAGTTCAGTTATGGTGAGAACTGAACAAATAACAGCTTGAACTGATCAAATAAGTTTTAAAACGAAAGTTAAGCAGTTAAATACACAAGATATTTTTATGGATGTTTGAAGACTTCAACTGCTCCTACGTCATCCCTTCCAACACCTCGGGTAGGTTCCACTAGAAGACTTTGATTTATACAACACCTTGTATAAATCTACTAAGCTTAGGACTTACCCTACTGCCTAACTTAACTCCTAGCCTAGACTGAAGACAACACCTTCCAGCCAACACTTGTTTAACATCTATGTGTGGCAGACCACTTACACAAGTGTTACATCTTTGTGCAAGACTCACTCATCTAGTCAATAAGCACAAGTCTCTGTATATGTGAGAGATTGTGTGTGTGCGTGTGTGAGAACTGAACTATGAATACAAGACGAATGTGTTCTCACACACTTGAGAATTTTGCTTCTATGCTAAGCAGTTGGCATGCCTTATTTCTCTTTAGAACTTCACACACTTCTTGTTATTGTCTTCGCTGATCTTCATCTTTTATTTATAAGTGCGAAGCTTGTTAGTACAGTGAGGCTCAATTATTGTATCCGTTGCATTTTGAATTCGTTCCTCGATATTTGTCTTGTACTTCCAACTACCATTCTGAAAAGTTTTGGCTTTAAGCACTGCAGCAATGTCTATTATTGTCCTGTGAATGGACACAAGCTTTTCCTCAATGCGCATAGTTGGATTCCATTGAATAAGCTTGTCATTTTCTGCAAACTGATTGATTCCTAACTAATGTTATGAGCTGGTTAGTTGAATTGATATTGAACTGGTTCAATGAAATCAGTTCATGCTCGTCAGCTGAACTGATTTTGCTGCTTCAGTTGAACTGGTTAGCTGGACTCTTCATCAGCTGTTCAGGCTTCTGAAGGTCTTCTGCTGAACTGCCTATCAGCTGGACAATCAGTTGAACTGGTCTTTTGATATTTCAGTTGAACTGATTTAGTTAGACAATCAGTTGGCGCTTTCAGTTTGCTTCTCGATAGCTTAAGTTCTTGCTCGATAACTGATCAGTTCGAATCCTGATCAGTTCCAGTTTCTGCGCACAGACAAATTCATTAGAAAAAAATAACTAGTTTTGTTAACATCAAAATCAAGATCGTGAACATGAAATGTTCCAACAGTCACAAATACTACAACTGAATTGTCGTAATATAATATTAATGACTTAGACATAAAATTCACAATTCTAACCCAAAAATGAAACTCCTTAACATACACTATACAATAGTTCTTCAAAATAAGAATAAGTATTTAGTTGATAAATTAAAATAATTATTTATACTAAATAATTTTTGAACGTGTGTTAAAAAAATATGTATTTTAGAATATCAGAGTTAAAACGATATAAAATACATATAGAGATTGAGATATGCGAGAGAAAATAAATGCAGATCATAAAAATTACATTATATTCATATACAGACACACATAACGACAGGATCGGTTGGTAGGTGAAAGTGTGTTTATAAGGGGGAGTTGAATAAACACTAGGTAATTATATCACCTTTTCGAATAATGACTAAGTTTAGTGATAAGCTGAACTCGGGAATATTGTTATGTCATTATCCACCAGTTAACTAATCAAAGTGCGGAAATAAACTGACTGACAGATAGAATTTAACTGAAATTAAGAGACACAAGATATATGGAGGTTCGGAGATTTCAATCACTCATACGTCACACCTTCTGTCTAAAAAATAAGATATTCACTAAAAGACTTTGATCAATACAAGACTTGTACAGACCCCCTTCAATTTTGGACTTAACAATGCCAAAGTAAAACTCTTAGTTTCAATACAGTTTATCAGTTCTCAATCTGAAACTACTTAGCACAACTGATCTCTTTAAGATCGAATAATACAAAGATATATATAGCCCTTGAATGCTATGAATATATACGCTAAGTGTGAGCTTTTGAAATCTTTGAATATGAAAAGAAAGCTTTGTGAGGATTTCAGCAGAATAACAACTTGGTTCTGTATATCACTTGTTTTCTCAGCTGCTATTCTCGGCTATTTATAGGCTTTGCTTCCAACGGTAACAATAAGTGCGTTTGAATCTTTCTATCCGTTGTTTGTCACGTCAATATCCTTCTGACAGTCGTACACTGTAGCTTTGCTGATATGCTGCGTTCCCACTACATGTTACAGTCTTATTTTGTACAGTTGTCTGTTGATAGTTACATTCCTTAACTGATGACGTGTCACACTATCTTATCAGTTTGACACAGCCGATAGAATTAGCTGATAGATCTCAACCGATTGCAGTAAGATTGATCAGTTCCAATTGATTATGCAGTTACCTACACAATTCAGTTAGTTTAGTTCAGTTGCCTTGTCTGCGAACTAATCTTCAGTAAGCAACTAACAGTTTGCGTATATTTTGGATCCGTTCTAATCAGTCTTCTTGATCAGTTATTTTAATCTTTATTCGCTCAGTTTATCAAACTTCTGTAATTAAGTTTCAAACAATTTCTCCATTTTTTGTGTTTGACAAAACTTAGAAAATAAGAACTGATCAAGCTAAATCTCTTGTAGATAAAATAATCTTTAATTAATCAACTCTTTCAATGTACAAATTCGTACAAAAAATGAAAGAATAAAATAATCTTCGGCTGAAAATAAATTCTTCAAAATCTTCCAAACTCTTCAACTGATTAAGAATATAGAGACTGTCTTCTAACTGATCTGGATCTCTTTATTTCTTTGCTCTTTTATCAGCTGGTCCTTGATCAATCAGTTGACTAGGTCTCTTCTTTAATTGTGTTTGCTGATCTTCTTCTTTTTATTCTTCCACGTTTTAGTCAAATCTGTCAACTCTGCTGGTTAAAGCACGGACTTCCGAAGTTTTGATAAGGCATGCACTATATGTTCTTGCAACAAATCCATTCTCTTTGTGACCACATTCTCGAGGAAATCCATGCAGTTTGTGAACACTTCTTGAGCTTGGAAATGAGCTTGAATCGTCACCCGGTCCTTCTTGAACAGATCTATTTGGAAAAATAGTGAAGTAATATCCTTTGTGACTTGTTGTAAACTGTTGAGATTCTTTTCCTTTATAGAATCAATCTTCAAGGTGTGCAACAGCTGAGTTGATTTGATGTCAAAGATGGAGGATATCACATCGTGAAGGTTGGACTGAATATCTTCGATCATGGATTCAGTGTCCATTGGTATATTAGGAGATAAAGCTGCAGAGGATTCAGGTTCCTGCTCCTTGTCTTCTTGATGAAAGATTACCAAGGCTCTATCATTTGATTCAGTCGCAATGGTAACAATTTCTGATTCATCTTCTAGTATTGCTTCCTGTTGTAGTTCTGGAGGAAGGAAGAATTCGGAGGATCAGTTGAGCTGGAAGGCTCGTTAGTTTTCTTATCAGCTGAGACTGTAGCTGGTTCTTCATTTGGTTGAACAACTGAAACTGTAGGTGGCTGTTCAGTTTGCACTTCTTCAATTTGGTACATGTGCATATGAGCCACGTCAGTGTTAGCTAGAACTTTTTGTTCAGTCGTGGTAGCCGACTGAACTGGTTCTTAATTTTGTTGCAAAACAGCCTCTGCGGTTGGTTGTTTAGTTACGTTCGGTTCTTCAGCTGCTACTGTAGATAAAATATTTAGCTGAATATTAGTGGCGACAAATTTTATGACTTCGTCGATGTTCGCCAATGACAACTCAGCATCAGTGTAGAGCTGAAGATCTGCAGTAGAAGATTGAGGAACTGAAGGAGTTAGTTAAGCATCCTTTGAGGAAGGAGCAGTTGTTGCCTCAGTTGATTCAGCAACTGGATTCTGAAATGGCTCTGGTTGTTGAACTGATGGTTCAAATTGTTCTTCAGATGAAGGAAGTTGAGAAATTGTCGGAATAATCAACTCTTGATCCATTTCCCAACTCTTGATTTACATCTGTAGTGACATAAGATCCGTGTCCAGTTGATCATTAACTGTTTTGTCATTGAAAGCAGTCGGGCTGGTTGGATCATAGTTTTGACGGAGCTGAGTGATCAGTTGAACGAGTTTCTTGACACGCACCAGATCAAAGAAGTATGTCTTCCTTTCCAGTGCTTGAACAATTGATGCAACTTTGACCACCTTCAAGACCACAGTTTCCAAAGCAATAAATTTCTTCAAAATTGCTTTCTTCTGTAACTATTTCGCAAAAACTTCAGTTTGAAATCGAACCCACTCATTGTAAGTTTTCAGCTTTGATTCAGCAAACTCATTGACCTCGTTCCAAATCAGGTCGATATGAGTTTGAATTGAGCTTGTTGGTCGGGGCTCTTCACTCAATTTGCCCTTCCCTTTTGGGTCAGTTAGGACATGAGAGATACTCAGTCCTGATGCAGTTGAATCTATTTTCTCCATAATGACTACTCCTTTTGTTCTTGCAAATGGGAGAGTAGTTGGAGTATTGATGGAGATAATTGGATCTTGGACTCCTGCTTATTTTTTCTTATCACCAGACTTGGTGATAATCTTCTTGGATGGATCAGTTGGTGGAGGTAATTGACCCTCAGTTGAAGACTCGACTGAAACTGCCCTTAGAGGTATGGTACTGATGGGCTGTTTAGCTCCAGTCAGTGTCAATCGATCAGCTGGGATTGTATTTAAAACAACTGCCGATTTGGTCTTGAGAGTTCTTGGCTTCTTCAGGATTTTGGGAAAATGAGTTTTCTCAGAATTAGTCTCATTGATAATCAGTTTCCTTTTGATTGTATTTTTCTGAGTTATCTTCTTGATTGATTTGGGAGCATCCTGTGTCCCAATCTCCTTCTTCACTTTGATAAACTACTTAGGTGACATGTACAGCTTGACCTTTGGCAGCTGAACACTCTTGGCATTGAAAATCTTGAATTTGGATGACTTCTCAGATGAGTCATCCACAAAACCTTTGTTCTTTAACAGATAGATGAGTTGTACAGCATATCCCTTGGACTGTTTGGATGTTTGAATCATGTTCTTCATAATGGAAAATATGATGGCTGACCAATTTAGTTTGTGTCCAGCCATAATCGCAGTCATCACTTGGAACTTTTCCAAGGTGAGAGCAGCAAATGAACCGGCTTTAGCATGTATTCCTTGGCCACGATGTCAGCCAACAGCTGAATCTCAGGCTTCAGCTCTTTATTCAGATCAGAGACCTTGATCTTCCGTCCTTCTGCAGTTAACAGCGTCTGCATTTCCTCCACATAAGATGTTTTGACCTCAGAGATATTTGCCAGTCCATCAGAAGGTAGTTGGAAAAGATTGCTGAAAGAATATTCATCAATGGTCAGCAGTTGACTGTTGACGATTGTAGTGATTTTGCCCTTAGCAGAGATGAAACCATTGGCATTTAAATCTTGAATCTCTTTGGGATAGATTTCTTGAGATGATAGTCCCAGAAAGTTCTTCAGTCCAGCTGCTTCAAGTTTGAGAAAGACAACCTTGACAGCTTCGTATTTGACAGACAGAACTGAGTCAAAATCAATAGCCAATGCGTTGAGGATGTAAGCTGAGACTTGATTTGCCAATGTTGATAGTTGGAATATCTGCGAGAAAAAGTCTGAGTATTGGATTTGCTCTGAAGGTTGTAATGCGCGTAAAGAAACTGAAATGAAGCGGGTTCATTTCTTATGTTTGTGACTGATAAAATTTTTGGAACACGTGTCAGTCCAAGATAAAATCGTGTGTACGTGCGGTGAAAACGTGAACAGAAGTTAATGAACCACGTGGGGCCACGTTTGAAGTTACTATTTATGAATGACATTAATTAAATGCATGATTTAACAATCACATCACTTAATATGGAATACTTATTGAAACTTCTGCTTCTCGTTTTCTTAAAACGTGTTAGAAATTTTTTTTCCTTACATATATGTAAATACATTGAAAATACCTTGACACCATTTTTAAAATATGACAACCACTAATATTTAAAAATCCAAAGGAGAATAGTTTAAAGTATAAAATCGTCAAACGTTTTACCAACTTAAAAACAATATTTGAATAGTATAGCCCATACTATAACCTCTCAAAACCACTCATAACATAACTAAAAATCATAAAACATCTTTAACATAACTTAAAATCATAAATCATAACTAGTGCGGAAAACTAGTGTCGGTCATCGGGTTATGTGCACTTCAGTCCAACAAAGTAAACCTTTAAGACCTCCTTTAACATTATTATCATAATCACCTGCGTCAATTACACCTAGTGAGTCTAAGGACTCAACACACAATAATCTTGATAACAAGTACTACATATACAGATGACATACAACAGTGAAAATACTTGTACTTAAAATATCGTTTTCATGAAGATGCATAAACATTAAACATAACCATTTTCATGAACATTTTAATGATGTGTGAACTTTAAATAAAAATATTTTCCTAATGATGCATCAACTTTAAACTTAAACATTTTCATAAACTTTTCATAAATATTTTCATATCTTCATAAACATATTCATATGAACATGCTTAACATAAACCTCAACATTTTCTTTTTTATCATTTATCCTTTTATCATGAGCATATACATTTTTTCTTTTCCACATTTTGTAATATAAATCCTTTCATCATGAGTATATGCATATTTCCTTTTTATTGAATCCAGATCGTTAATTGTGACTTTCCTCATCTTCAAAAAGTCGATGGATCCATCTACATGTAACCACAGTACTGGGTGGCGGCAACACCAACAACACTCTCACCGGTCAACTGGGCCTTGGCCTATCCTCATCGAATGGAAATACGATCGTCGGGCTACCTCTGGGCCTTTTCCCATAAATGGACTTCCTCTGGGCCTTTTCCCACGCGATATCCCCATTCTTATCCTCATATCCCCAATAGTCACAATTACTTCACTTCCTTCAACGTTTTATATTTTCATCACTTTATAAAAATAATGCATTTAATATCCTTTTCTTTTTTTTGAACAAGAATGCAACATGACTTTTAACTTTATCGCTTCACAATAGATCATAAAATTCCATAACCTTTAAAATAAACTTTTTTGCATATAAGCATCCTTAAACATTTAAAATAATAATAATATCATAAAAACAGTATTCAGAGCACTGCCATGACGTTTACTAATTTTTAGGTGTAAAAAGACCGTTTTACCCCCTGGACGTAACATTTCACGTTTTTTACTTTTTCTTGGTTTCATTGATTCTAACATGTCCCAAATAATTATCTAAGCCTAAATTAAAATTTCCATAATTTTATTTAGCTTAAATACTTGACTTTATAATTAATTCGTAATTATACATTTTGAAGGCGTTTTAATCCCGAAAAATTACAAACTTTAACATAAAATTCCTAAATTTAAAACTTAGACTTTTTTTCATTATTTTAACCCTCGTGAACCATGACTCGACCCCCGTGAGCCATGTTTCAATTATTGTGTCCAAAGAAAACCCTAACATCACGCCCTAAGCCATACCCGAGCCACCCTCACGTTTGCACCACGTCAAGCTCGAGCCACCCCGAGCCATCTTCGGGCCAAACCTCTCCTGGACCCTCAAGAACCCTCTGGACCACTATGACCCCCATGAATCGAACAACAAACCGAAACCGAAGCATGCTAACCCAAAGAGCTGCAGCCGAGAACTCCCTAAATACAAGGACTCTACGTTTTTGTGTCTAGGTGGCTACCAGCAAGCCCAGCCCCTGAACCAACAACTCACACACCTTCCTAGGACCCTAAAGACTCGCCCCAGCCTAGCCTGTGAGCCCTGGTCCGAGCCCACCTTCCTTCACAAGCTGCGCAAGCCTGCGCGCTGCACTAGGGCTCTCGGGTAAGAGTCCTTGTTCGCAAGGATTCCTCCCAGCCCTCTTACTCGAGTCCTAGCATGGCTAGGACTCTTCCCTCGACTAAACCCTATTCCTGGCTAGCCCTGAACACAAGCCAAGACCAAGCCAGCCCCTTATACATTAAACCCGATCACCTAACCCCATGACAGGAAAATCTTCTCCTTCTTTTGTTTGCTTTTTGTTTAACATGTATGGTGATGTCTTAGGACCCTAAAAATCGTGAAGAAGCATCACTTGTTTATATCCTAACATCATGGCAGCCCTTGACACATATAGAACATGATTTGGAACATAAAACCATTAGTTTAACTCATGTATATGCAAAAATTCGAAAATAATAACAAGAACACCATGTTTTTCATACAACGTAATTAAAAACGATAGTACAATGTGATAGACGAGAAAAGGAGATGTATGGCATGCCTTTGCATCTTAAACGAACGAATATACGTTGACAATGAACAACGACAACGAGGAGACGACGGCTTGAACCCTTGCAAACTTTTGAACTTTTCTCCTTGAAATCAAGGTGTGTGCCGTGAATTTCTTGGGAGGGATTTTAAAATCTGATGGGGGGTGTGTGTGGCGTGGGTTGATGGGTTTAATGGGGTTAAATTGCACTTTAAATACTAAATAAAACACTAACCAAGGTCTAGGCCCATTATGAAAATTAATTAGGCCCAATAGCCCATTTAGTGTTTAATTAAAATATTAAAAATAATTTTTTTTAATAAAGTTTGTGAATTTATTAGCCGGGTTCCCAAAAAATTCGTATTTTTGTTGAAAATCCAACACCGATAAAAATTATGTCCTGGCGTATAAAATCACCTCAAAAGTCTTTATTTTCATAAATATGAAAAAACATCACTCATATTTAAAATAATTAATAACAATTATTTAATAAAAACTTTTTTCAATTTTCAGCCATCGGTCTCCATTCCTCGATGGCAACTGGAATAACCTTTAAAAATATATTTTAATGCAACCATGAAGAAAATATATTTTAAAAATGTCAATATGCACAACATAGTTAATTAATGCAATTAAAACAATTAATTGAAATACACAAGGGATTTAATAACTCGTATTCATGTAGTTCGCGTGGACCTTTAAATTTTCGGGGTATTACAATCTCCCCCCCTTAAATTGAATTTCGTCCCCGAAATTCGCTTATCCTCGATAATCAAAATTTTAGGCGTAGTTCTAGTATCCCAAAAATTTACGCTTCCACTGCTTTACTCTGATAAAACTTAATTCTAGAATGTCCTTACGTCTCCTTGATCCTAATTAAATTTTCCTTCTAAATCCTTATTTTGCAATTCGCAACTTGAAAAGACCCATAACGACTAAGTGCTATATTATTATAACCTCGAGTTTCAAATTTTCTTACAATTCATAATATGAAAAGATGGATGACCATACTTATCGTATATTACTTTCCTTATTTTATACCCAAAATATTCATCAACTTATCATATTTCAACCTTAAAATCCCAAGCACATCCGCTGACGCTTAGAATTTTCAAACCTAATATTGTTTCATCCTTAAAAACCCTTGATTAACATTCTTATAATGTTATAACCCAAGATATTTCAAGGTTCTAAGTATTCTTTCGAGCCCAAATCAACAAAATTCTTATCAGTTAACTCATTCAATTCTTACTTATTACTAAACTAGTCCCCAAATTCTTTAATAATTGCAAAATTATTTCTTACTTTCATCAAAAATCATCCCATTTGATCATTACTTTCGAAAATCCTATGATTAACCCATAAATTTTTGGCGTTCTTAATTTTCTTTTACAGGTTTCCCATAACATAATTTCAAAAATTTACACTTATTTACCCAAAAATCAATTCTCATAACTAGTCTTACCTTTCATTAAAACTTAAAATCCCAACTTATACATTTTCTTACTTTCAAATATCATCGCAGTATTCGAACCATTATTCCTTATGTCTAATTCCCAAAATTAACTCAACTAGTAACCATGAATCATAAATATTTTCTTAGAAAATCTACGTGTCCCAAAGACATTCATAATATCCACGATTAACTTATGGCCCAAATTGTAGAACGTCAATACTAAAACCCAAAAATCAACATAGTCCAATTCCACCGCAAATCCAACATGCATTGAAATCAAATAATTTCTTATTTCATATCATATCACGTTTAAAAATTATAAAGCATATAAATCATATCTTATCATAAATCCATTAAACATGTGACGTAAACATTTGATTCATATGATTATGCAGGTAACATCATACTGAATCATATAAAGAATGTATAACTTACAAATTGAGGCTTGAAAACTGATCTTTCCGGCGCTGATGGTGGCACAACCCTTTACAATACCTTTGCTCTGATACCAACTAAAACATCTCCTACTAGTTTTCTTAAAACGTGCTAGAAAATTTTTTTTCTTACATATATGCAAATACTTTGAAAATATCTTGACACCATTTTTAAAATATGACAACAACTTATATTTAAAAATCCAAAGGAGAATAGTTTAAAGCATAAAATCGTCAAACGTTTTACCAACTTAAAAACACTATTTGAAAAGTATAGCTCATACTATAACCTCTAAAAAAACACTCATAACATAAATAAAAGTCATAAAATATATTTAACATAACTTAAAATCATAAATCGTAACTCGTGTGGAAAACTAGCGTCAATCCTCGGGTTATGTGCACCTTCAGTCCAGCAAAGTCAACCATCAAGACCTCCCTTAACATTTTTATCATAATCACCTGCATCAATCACACATAGTGAGTCTAAAGACTCAACACACCATTATCTTGATAAAAATTACTACATATACAGATCACATACAACAGTGAAAATAATTGTACTAAAAATATTATTTTCATGAACATGCATAAACTTTAAACATAACCATTTTCATAAACATTTTAATGATGCGTGAACTTTAAATAAAAACATTTTCATAACGATGCATCAAATTTAAACATAAACATTTTCATAAATATTTTCATATCTTCATAAACATATTCATATGAACATGCATAACATAAACCTCAATATTTTCTTTTTTATCTTTTATTCTTTTATGATGAGCATATACATTTTTCCTTTTTCTCATTTTATAACATAAATCTTTTCATCATGAGTATATGCATATTTCCTTTTTATTGAACTCATATCGTTAATTGTGACTTTCTTCATCCTCAAAAAGTCGATGGATTCATCTACATGTAACCACAGTACTGGGCTGTGGGGACACCATCAATACTCTCACCGATCAACTGGGCCTTGGCCTATCCTCATCGAATGAAAATACGATCGCCGGGCTACCTCTGGCCTTTTCCCATAAATTGGCTCCCTCTAGGGCCTTTTCCCATAAATGGGCTCCCTCTAGTGCCTTTTCCCTCACGATATCCCCATTCTTATCCTCATATCCTCAATAGTCACAGTTACTTCACTTCCTTCAACGTTTTATATTTTCATCACTTTATAAAAATCATGCATTTAATATCATTTTCTTTTTCTATAAAAGAGCATGCAACTTGACTTTTAACTTTATCGCTTCATAATAGATCATAAAATTCCATAACCTTTAAAATAAACATTTTTGCATATAAACATCCTTAAACATTTAAAATAATCATAATAGCATAAAAACAGTATTCAGAGCCCTTCAATGACGTTTACTAATTTTTAGGTGTAAAAAGACCGTTTTACCCCTGGACGTAACATTTCACGTTTTGACTTTTTCTTGATTTCATTGACTCTAACATGTCCCAAATAATTATTTAAGCCTAAATTAAATTTTCATAATTTTATTTAGCTTAAATACAGGAATTTTTAATTAATTCATAATTAGACGTTTCGAAGGCGTTTTAATCCCGAAAAGTTACAAACCTTAGTATAAAATTCCTAAATTTAAAACTTAACCTTTTTATATTATTTTAACCCTCATGAACCATGACTCGACCCCCGTGAGCCATGTTTCAATTATTTTTTCCAAATAAAACCCTAACCTAATGCCCTAAGCCATACCCGAGCCACCCTCACGTTTGCATCGCGTCAAGCTCAAGCCAGCCCGAGCCATCTTCGGGCCACACCTCATCTGGACCCTCAAGGACCTTCTGGACCACTAGGACCCCTATGACTCAAACCACAACCTAAAACCGAAGCATGCCAACCCAAAGAGCTGCAGCCGAGAACTCCCTAAATACGTGGACTCTATGTTTTCGTGTCTAGGTCCCGAACAGCAAGCCTAGCCCCTGAACCAACCACTCACAAACCTTTCTAGGACCCTAAAGACTCGCCCTAGCCAAGCCTTTGAGCCCTGGACCGAGCCCACCTCCCTGCACAAGCTGTGCAAGCCTGCGCGCTGCACTAGGGCTCTCATGTAGGAGTCCTTGTTCGCAAGGACTCCTCCCAGCCCTCTTTGTCGAGTCTTAGAATGGCTAGGACTCTTCCCTCGACTAAACCCCATCCCTGGCTAGCCTTGAACACAAGCCAAGACCAAGCCAGCCCCTTATACATGAAACCCGATCACCTAATCCCATGACAGGAAAATCCTCTCCTTCTTTTGTTTTGTTGTTGTTTAACGTGTATGATGATGTCTTAGGACCTTAAAATCGTGAAGACGCATCCCATGTTTATATCCTAACATCATGGCAGCCCCTTGACACATATAGAACATGATTTGGAACATAAAACCATTAGTTTAACTCATGTATATGCAAAAATCCAAAAATAATAACAAGAACACCATGTTTTTCATACAACGTAATTAAAAACGATAGTACGATGTGATAGACGAGAAAAGGAGATGTATGGCGTACCTTTACGTTTTAAACTCACGAATATACGTTGAAGATGAAGAACGACAACGAGAAGACGACGGCTTGAACCCTGCAAACTTTTGAACTTTTCTCCTTGAAATAAAATCCGATGGGGTGTGTTTGTGGCGTGGGTTGAAGGGTTTAATGGGGTTAAATTGCACTTTAAATACTAAATAAAACACTAACCAAAGTTTAGGCCCATTAGGAAAATTAATTAGGCCCAATAGCCCATTTAGTGTTTAATTAAAATATTAAAAAAATTTTTGTTTAATAAAATTATTTACGTCCTAGCGTATAAAATCACCTCAAAACTCCTTTTTTTCAAAAATATGAAAAAGCATCACTCATATTTTAAATAATTAAAAATAATTATTTAATAAAAAAAATTTTCATTTTTCAACCATCGGTCTCCGTTCCTCGATCACAATTCGAATAACCTTTAAAAATATATATTAATGCAACCATGAAGAAAATATATTTTATGCATGTCAATATGCACAAAATAGTTAATTAATGCAATTAAAAAAATTAATTGAAATACACAAGGAATTTAATAACTCGTATGCATGTGGTTCGCGTGGACCTTTAAATTTTAGGGGCGTTACACTTATCGAATAATCAGTTGACTTATTGGATAAGATCATTTAGGTTAGTAACTGAGTAATAAGTTGAAAACTGAGCCAGTTCAGTTGAAGACCAACTGACTATTGTCTTATTAGCTAACCATTTTAAATTCGATATTCCCCCTCAATAAATGCATATAAATAAGAAAAGATAGAAAAAACTTAGTCTGAATCAGTGAAGTGCATTCTATTGACTAATGTCTCTTCATCTTCTTCTATTTCTTCAGTAAAAGTCTGTCTATAAATGAGATTTCTGTCATTAGATAATAACAACACCAATTAATCACAGACAGATAGAGCAAGCAGTTCCAACAACCCTCTTCTTGCATCACCACTTCGTCGTTTGGAGAGTTTGAAGGAAGCTATAGAAGAGCTTGTCTTGTTGAAAGTCTTGTCCACCTGGACTAAAGTACAAGACCTCCAAACTATTCAATGAGATGGATTGGTTGCTACAGATAAACAGAGGGCAACTGAGATAAAGTATAAAAGGCGTGTTGATGTGATGCACACTTCAAATCTTTCTATTGATGAAGGTCTGTTGGAGTTGATGCTGTTAAAGGAGCAGAGACTACTGGAAATGTAACGTACCGAACTTTTACTATTCAAAATTTGCGGAAAAATAAAAATCTTCTTAAATAATTCAATAAAACAACTGTACGACTCAAAGGTTGTTGCAATAAAAGATTTGAAAATAAAGTTTGACAAAAGTATTTGAACATTTTCATAAAAGCTTAAACTTGGGCGGTTCTCGGATTTAGCCTCCTCCTCAGTCCAAGCCTGCTCCTTTGTCCCCACCCCTTGTCTCCTCGAAAACATCCTCACCTGCATCGATCAAGTCTAGTGAGTCTAAAGACTAAACACGTATAAACTAGAAGTAACGAGTAATACATAATAAAATCACAAGCAACTTTAAAATAGGAAGTACATACTGAAACTTGAACTTTCATAAATTAACTTGAACATACGTACATACATACATAGATGTGCCATAACATGAAACTTTTCGTAAACGTGCTTGCTTACTTGAACATAATTGAACATACATAACTTCATCATTTTGCGTAGAGGCATGTTTCAAAGCAAGTGACCCATACATAAATACGCCTGATCAGACTAAACCACAGTACTGGGCTGACTTGGACGAATCCACTGCCACATACATGAGATCCCCGTTCATGCTTTAACGGGTGGATTGGTCCTCGTTCATGCTTTAACGCTTTCCAATCCTGATTTAAACCCGTTCATGCTTTAACGGGATGGAGAGGTCCTCAGCCACGTTCACCGACTTCCAAACCCATTCATAATTTGGTCACAAGACATTTAGCATACCTCAAAAACATGAAAATATTTTCCTTTGCACGTCGAACATAGTTACTTGACGTTGAGGGATTCGTTGGATTTCATTTGGGGCCGCTGCTGCACATACTAACATAAATTTTAAATACTTAACTTGCATAGCTTAGACGTAGGTATACGTGCTTACCACCGAATTCAATAAATAACTTAAGACATTCAAAGACACTCGGAACTTGACCTCATTTAAATCATCGTACTGACCCAAGACATGAAACCCCAAAGCAAAGTATAAAATTTCCCAAAACATGAAGTACACGGACCCCGTGCCTGGGTCCGTGTAGGTTCGCAAAAGAAATACTCGTGAAGAAGAAGGGACACGGACCCCGTGCCCAGGTCCGGCTCCGGGTCCGTGTAGGTGCTGTGAAATTTGTCGTGAAGGAAAGGGAAGGCACGGACCCCGTGCCCTGATCCGTGTGGGGGTCCATGTTGGCTCCCAAAATTGGCACCAAGAAGAAAACAAAGGCACGGACCTCGTGTAAGGGTCCGGGTACCTGCGCTAATTGGAAATCCACGAAACTTTAATACATGCATTGCTTAACATTCTAAACTCGACCGTACGGACTATGAACCGACACCTGGAGACCCATCCTAAGGTGCTACCACATTGATACAACCTGTGCAAACACCCCGAAACAACGACGCCCATCCTAACACAATACAATCTCATAAACACGGAAATTTGACACCAAAATCAATTCCTACGATTTCTAACTCAACCAAGTGCCTAAAGACACGAAACAACATACCAACATACATCCCAACATCATTCTAATCGTACCTAGACGCAGCAACGATCACCCGTCGATCCCCAACGAAGCCTGTAACAATAAAACTTCAATAACACATCAATACATAATTTTCTGAAAAATGCAGTTTGAGCAGTCTCACGAAAAACACCATAACTCACTCAATATTTATCCAAATAATTCTAATTTACTGTCAAATCGAATGTATCAAAAAGTTCTACAATTTTTATGTTGAAAGTTTTCTCAAAATCATGACCGAAAAATCGCAGTTTTAAATATGACAGCAAAAACGAGATTTGTAATCCAAAATCTTTTTCAAAATTGATCCAAACATCACTGCTCAATCTTCTACACATCACACATGTATTTTTACGCATAAATAACGACACAACGCATAATATGACGAGATTGATGCAGAAATAACAGAATATACGTGTCTTTGATGTGAAAAACTCACGATACGGCAATACCGAAGCGGAGACGGAGCGAAGGTTGATCAGGGACGAACGTGGCTCTAAAATCCTTGAAGAAAATTCAACGAAAAATGCTGGGAATTGAAGGGAAAAGGGGCGGCTACTCTGAACTTTAGAACCCTAGGTTTCTCTTCTCTAAAAATAAAACATGAATAAATTGTGTGTGTGTGTGTGCTATGTCGTGTGATGTGTGTGTAAAATTGTGTTTAGTGGTGAAAATGTGTGTGTGTTTAATTAGGGGAATAAATTTGTTTAATGATAATTAAAAATGTTATTTAAAATTTAATCCCAAAATAAAAATAAAAATACCTAATGCTAACTTTAAAAGCTTTAAAAAAATTCTAGAGTCATTAATTAAATCAATTAGCTAAAAAATGCTTAAACTTTAATTAAACCTTTTAAAATGTCCCAAACCCAACTTAAAATAAAATACCACGTTTTAAAATTACCAAAAATCGTCCCCGGTCTCATCTCCTCGACCCTGCATCGAATAATTGCCTGAAACATGAAACTCGAGAAAATATTTTAACGTGTATCACATAAGTAATTTATAATGATGCTTTTAAATAAGTCATGAATGGCAAATGATCATTTTAAATTTAAATAAATAATTTTGCAATTAAATAAATGCATGGGTTATACGTGTACTGATTTTGGGCTCTACAGTTCCTCCTCCACTTATATAAATTTCTTCCTCGAAATTAAATCTTATCGAACAATTCCGGGTAGCTATTTCTCATGTCTGCCTCGGCTTCCCAAGTGGCTTCCTCCACTGATTGATTTAGCCACCGGACTTTGACCAGTTTGGCACTTTGTTCCGAAGTCTACGCTCCTGTCTATCTAGGATTTGAACAGGTCTTTCTTCATACAACAGATCTGGAGCAAGCTGTAACGGCTCAAAATTCAAAACATGCGAAGGATTAGCTAGATACTATCTCAACATCGAGACATGGAACACATTGTGTACTCCGGCCAGATTCGGCAGAAGGGCAACACGATAAGCTAGTGTCCCAACTCTGTCAATAATTTGGAACGGTCCAATAAACCTCGAACTCAATTTGCCTCTCTTCCCAAATCTCATAACACTCTTCATAGGTGCTATCTTTACAAAAACGTGATCACCTACGGCAAACTCGAGATCTATTCTCCTCTTATCGACATAGCTCTTTTGGCGACTCTGGGCGGTCTTCATTCTGTCTCGAATCTTGACCACCACATCTGCTGCCTGCTGAACTATCTTTGGACCAAGTTCTGCTCTTTTTCCAACCTCATCTCAATGAATCGGCGATATGCACTTCCTCCCATACAATGCCTCGTAGGAGCCATACCTATAGATGATTGGAAGCTGTTGTTGTATGTAAACTCCACTAAAGGCAGCTTCGATTCCCAAGTCCCGTGGAAATCGATCATACAGGCTCGCAACAAGTCCTCCAAAATTTGAATCACTCGCTCTGACTGGCCATCTGTCTGCGGGTGAAATGCTGTACTGAATGACAACTTCGTCCCCATGGTTGCATGCAAACTCTTCCAAAAGGACGATGTAAACCTCGGGTCCCTGTCGGACACAATAGAAACTGGGATCCCATGCAATCGGACTATCTCCTTGATATAAAGCTCCGCGTACTGCATCATGGAGAAAGTCTTCACTGGCAAGAAGTGTGCTGACTTAGTGAGTCGGTCCACTATGACCCAAATGGCATTAAAATCTCTGACCGACTTTCGCAAACCAACCACGAAGTCCATTGTAATATTCTCCCACTTCCACTCGGGGATAGGGAGAGGCTTAAGCATTCCTGCAGGCCTCTGATGCTCTGCCTTCACCTGCTGACAAGTGAGGCATTCGGATACAAATCGACGGATGTCTCGCTTCATCCCTGGCCACCAATACAAAATCTTCAGATCCTTGTAGATTTTGGTGCCTCCTAGGTGAATGGAATACGGCGATGCATGTGCCTCTGACAAAATATCTTCTCTGATCGAGTCAACACTAGGCACCCATATTCTACCTCTGTAACTCGCAATACCATCGGACACTGAGTAGAGTACACTGCCCTTGGCTTCATCCTTCAGTCTCCATTTCTGTAACTGCTCATCTGAAGACTGACCTGCTCGGATTTGGTCAAACAACGAAGAATGGACTGTCAGATTAGACAGCCTTGGAGCTCTACCCTTGCGATAAACTTCTAAACCAAACCACTGAATTTCAGACTGAAGAGGTCTCTGCACTATCAACTGTTCTATAACTGCGACTTTCCTGCTCAAGGCGTCTGCCACTACATTAGCTTTTACCGGATGGTAGCTAATTTCACAGTCGTAGTCCTTCACTAACTCCAACCACCGTCTCTGTCTCATATTCAACTCTTTTTGCATGAAGAAGTACTTGAGACTCTTGTGATCGATAAATATCTGGCATTTTTTGCCGTAGAAATAATCTCCAAATCTTCAATGCAAAGACAATGGCGGCTAATTCTAAATCATGAGTTGGATAATTCTTCTCATGCACCTTCAACTGTCTGGAAGCATAAGCTATCACCCGACCATGCTGCATCAATACTGCGCCTAACCCGAGCTTAGATGCATCGGTGTATAGCACAAAATCTCCTTGCCCGGATGACATGGCTAGCACTGGTGCTGAAATAAGGGCTTGCTTCAAAGCATCGAAGCCCTTCTGACACTCATCGCTCCACACGACTTAGCATTCTTCTTGGTCAGTGAAGTGAGTGTCACTGCTATCGAAGAAAATCACTGAATAAACTTATGGTAGTAACCGGCTAAACCCGGAAAATTGCGGATTTTTGATGCACTCTTTGGCTCAACCCATTCCTTAACCGCTGCCACTTTAGCTGGTTCCACCTTAATACCGCTACTAGATATTATATAACCCAAAAACGCTACTTTCTCCAACCAAAATTCAAACTTACTGAACTTCGCAAATAACTTGCGACTCTTCAAGGTCTGCAAAACTGTCTTCAAGTGCCGATTGTGCTCCTCATGACTCTTTGAGTAAATAAGAATATCGTCAATGAACACTATGATGAACTTTTCTAAGTAGGGCTGGAATACTCGGTTCATCAATCCATGAAAATTGCTGGAGCGTTCGTCAATCCAAACGGCATCACTAAGAAATCGTAATGCCCATACCTTGTCCTGAAGGCTGTCTTGTGAACATCTGCATCTTTCACCTTCAGCTGGTGATACCTTGATCGAAGATCTATCTTAGAGAACACTGTGGCTCCCTGCAACTGATCAAATAAGTCTTCGATTCTAGGAAGTGGGTATTTATTCTTGATCGTTACCTTGTTCAACTCTCGGTAATCGATGCACAGTCTCATGCTCCCATCTTTCTTCTTTACGAAGAGTACTGGTGCGCCCCACGGTGAGAAACTAGGGCGGATAAATTCCTTGTCAAGGAGCTCCTGAATCTGCTGTTTTAGCTCTAGCATCTCAGCTGGAGCTAAACGGTACAGTGCCTTGGAGATTGGCACAGTGCCTTGCATAAGATCGATTGCAAACTCCACCTCTCTCTGGTGGAAGGCCTGTGACGTCATCAAGAAAGACGTTTGGGAAGTCTCTGACTACTGGCACATAAGATATAGACGGAGTGGGTATGTCAGGTGTGGAGACAATACTGGCCAAGAAAGCCTGACACCCCTTGAAAATAAGTTTTCGTGCCTGCATGCAAGATATCATGCGAGGGAAACTCCTCCATCTTGCTGGTTCAAATAGAAACTATTCCATGCCCAACGGTCTAACCAATACCGATCTCTTTTGAAAATCAATCAGTACTCTGTTCTTTGTCAGCCAGTCCATAACAAAGATAATATCGAATTCCGGCATCGGCAACACAATCAAATTTTCATACACTAGGTGGCCTTGCAGTTCGATATCAATGTCTCTAACCACGCTAGTAGCTGACAACTCTTCCCTTGATGGGACTGTCACGGAGTAATTCACGTCAAGGCCGATGGTCTTGATATCCAAGTGACTAGCGAACGTCTCCGAGATTAATGAATGGGTGGCTCCTGAATCTATCAAGGCCTGAGTAGCTATTCTCTTAATGAAAATATTTCTTGAGAGACGTTAGCACAACACAAAACTTATATCTCCCAAAATTCTAACATTAACCTCAAGTATAGCAGAAAATTAATATCCCAAGTCACTAAAAAATGTTGCTAGCACACTAGTAATCCCAAATAAAATTTCAACATGCAAGGCAAAATAATACTGAGCTTAGGTAGATAATTTTACCAGTCAGTAATGTCGTGTCTGGGTTCGCCTCCTGTGCATGCATGGCGAACACTCTTCCCTGAGTTGGCTGCCTCCACTGTGGACACTCTTTCAACATGTGGTCACTGGCTCCACATTTGAAACACTTGCCTGACCCATACAAACACTGCCCCGGATGTTGGCGGTTGCATTTCGGGCACACCGGGTACTCTCCCGGCCTCTGAGGAGCTTTCTGTTGTGGAACAGGGCCCTTGCTTTTCGATGTTCCCTGATAGGGCTTCTTCCCTGGTTGCCCCTGAAATGGCCTCTTAAACTGAGGTCGCTGATGCTGTTGCTGCTGCTGTGTGGCCTGATAGGGCCTCTTGCCCTGCCTATCAACCTTGATATCTCTCTGGTCCTGCTCTGCCGCCAAGGCTATAGATACTGCCACGGCATAGGTAGTCCGACCAGCAACCCTGACATCACGGCGCAAGATCGGCCACAAACCATCCATGAAATGCCTCAGCTTTCCCTGGGCAGCATTAGCTATCAGGGGCACAAAATGACACCCCCTTTCGAACTTCCTGACAAAGTCCGCCACGCTACTGTCTCCTTGTCGCAGCGTCATAAACTCCCGTGTCAATCTGGATCATACTTCCTTAGTGAAGTACTTGGAGTAGAATATCTCCTTAAATCTGTTCCAAGTCAACGTCTGCAAATTGACTGATACTGACGCACTCTCCCACCATAGTCTGGCGTCCCCCGACAAAAGGAAAGTGGCACACCTGACTCTGTCTGCGTCTGTCAGCTCCATGAAATCGAAGATTACTTCGATGGACTTATTCCATCCTTCAGCTATCATCGGGTCAGTGGTCCCCGAAAAATTTTTTGGGCTCATGCGTATGAACCTCTCGTATACTTCCTCTGGTCTTGGCATCTTTTCTGTATTCGTCGCAGCCTGGTTCCCTGCAAACTGTTCGAAGAACTGCGTCATGCCTGCAAGCATTTGTGCCTGCATATCTGGTGGTGGAGGTGGGGGATTGGCCCTCTCCTCATCTCGAGGCTCTTGGTCCTCTTCCCTAGCTTCACGGTTAACCATACGTCTAGGAGGATTACTGTTCCAAAATTTACCCACTACGTAAGCCCCACATGCATGAACATGATATCCATAGCATAAGATGCACGTACTTGAACTTAAAAATATGCACATGCTGAAATCAGAACTTCATGCTTACTACATAACATAAATTTAAAACTTTAATACTCACAGACTTGAGGTGTGACCTCGTGAGCTTCTTGCGACTGGCAGTAGGCGTAACCCTTTACAAGAACACCGCTCTGCTACCAACTGTAACATACCGAACTTTACTATTCAAAATTTGCGGAAAAATTAAAAATCTTCTTAAATAATTCGATAAAACAACTGTATGTCTCAAAGGTTGTTGCAATAAAAGATTTGAATATAAAGTTTGACAAAAGTATTTGAACATTTTCATAAAAACTTAAACTAGGGCGGTCCTCGGGTTTAGCCTCCTGCTCAGTCCAAGCCTGCTCCTTGGTCCCCACCCCTTGTCTCCTCGAAAACATCCTCACCTGCATCGATCAAGTCTAGTGAGTCTAAAGACTCAACATGTATAAACTGGAATCAACGAGTAATACATAATAAAATCACAAGCAACTTTAAAATAGGAAGTACATATTGAAACTTGAACTTTCATAAATTAACTTGAACAAACGTACATACATACATAGATGTGCCATAACATGAAACTTTTCTTAAACGTGCTTGCTTACTTGAACATACATAACTTCATCATTTTGCGTAGAGGCATGTTTCAAAGCAAGTGACCCATACATAAATACGCATGATCAGACTAAACCACAGTACTGGGCCGACAGGGACGAATCCATTGCCACATACATGAGATCCCCGTTCATGCTTTAACGGGCGGATTGGTCCCCGTTCATGCTTTAACGCTTTCCAATCCTGATCTAAACACGTTCATGCTTTAACGGGCGGAGAGGTCCTCGGCCACATTCACCGACTTCCAAACCCATTCATAATTTGGTCACAAGACAATTAGCATACCTCAAAAACATGAAAATAATTTCCTTTGCACGTCGAACATACTTACTTGGCGTTGAGGGATTCGTTGGATTTCATTTGGGGCCACTGCTGCACATACTAACATAAATTTTAAATACTTAACTTGCATAGCTTAGACGTAGGTATACGTGCTTACCACCGAATTCAATAAATAATAAGACATTCTAAAACACTCGGAACTTGACCTCATTTAAATCATCGTACTAACACAAGACATGAAATCCCAAAGCTAAGTATAAAATTTCCCAAAACATGAAGTACACGGACCCCGTGCCTGGGTCCGTGTATGGGTCCGTGTAGGTGCGCAAAAGAAATACTCGGGAAGAAGAAGGGACACGGACCCCGTACCCAGGTCCAGCTCCGGGTCATTGTAGGTGCGGTGAAATTTGTCGTGAAGGAAAGGGAAGGCACGGACCCCGTGCCTTGGTCCATGCGGGGGTCCGTGTTGGCTCTCCAAATTGGCATCAAGAAGAAAACAAAGGCACGGACCCCGTGTAAGGGTTCGTCCCGGGGTCCGGGTACCTGCGCTAATTGGAAATCCACGAAAATTTAATACATGCATTGCTTAACATTCTAAACTCGACCGCACGGACTATGAACCGACACCTCGAGACCCATCCTTAGGTGCTACCACATTCATACAACCTGTGCAAACACCCCGAAACAACGATGCCCATCCTAACCCAATACAATCTCATAAACACGGAAATTTGACAACAAAATCAATTCCTACGATTTCTAACTCAACCAATTGACTGAAGACACGAAACAACATACCAACATACATCCCAACATCATTCTAATCGTACCTAGATGCAGCAACGATCACCCGTTGATTCCCAATGAAGCCTGCAACAATAAAACTTCAAAAACACATCAATATATAATTTTCTGAAAAATGCAGTTTGAGCAGTCCAACGAAAAACGCCATAATTCACTCAATTTTTATCCAAATAATTAGAAGTTACTGTCAAATCGAAGTTCTCAAAAAGTTCTACAATTTTGGTCTTGAAAGTTTTCTCAGAATCACGACCGAAAAATCGCAGTTTTAAATATTGCAGCAAAAACGTGATATGTAATCCAAAATCTGTTTCAAAATTGATCCAAACATCATTGCTCAAACTTCTACACATCAAACATGTATTTTTACGCATAAATAACGACACAACGCATAATATGACGAGATCGATGCAGAAATAACAGAATATACGTGCCTTTGATGTGAAAAACTCACGATACAGCGATACCGAAGCGGAGACGGAGCGAAGGTTGATCCGGGACGAACGTGGCTCTAAAATCCTTGAAGAAAATTCAACGAAAAATGCTACAAATAGAAGGGAATAGGGGCGTCTACTCTGAACTTTAGAACCCTAGGTTTCTCTTCTCCCAAAATAAAACTTGAATAAATTTTGTGTGTGTGTGTGCTATGTCGTGTGATGTGTGTGTAAAAGTGTGTTTAGTGGTGAAAACGTGTGTGTGTGTTTAATTAGGGGAATAAATTTGATTAATGGTAATTAAAAATGTTATTTAAAAGTTAATCCCCAAATAAAAATAAAAATACACAATGCTAACTTTAAAAGCTTTAAAAAAATTCTAGAGTCACTAATTAAAGCAATTGGAATTTAAAATGTTTAAACTTTAATTAAACCTTTTAAAATGTCCCAAACCCAACTTAAAATAAAATACCACGTTTTAAAATTACCAAAAATCATCCTCGGTCTCATCTCCTCGACCCCGCATCGAATAATCGCCTGAAACATGAAACTCGAGAAAACATTTTAACGTGCATGACTTAAACATAAGTAATTTAAAATGATGCATTTAAATAAGTCATGCATGGCAAATGCTCATTTTAAATTTAAATAAATAATTTAGAAATCAAATAAATGCATGAGTTATACGTGTACTGATTTTGGGCTCTACAGGAAAAGATTGTCTTTTCGGAAGGCTATAGAAGAATTTCCTGTAATGAATTGTATAGTTGCATGTCCCCTTGGCTACATGCCGTAGAAAGAGAAGTGAATCGTGTAATATGTGAAAGATATTATAAATAAAGTTGTTTCGATTTATTGTTGTTTCCTTTCTTCATACTATCTGATATCAGTTGACTAACTGACAATTTATTAACTGAATAATAGTTAGCAATAACTGACATATCGGTATTAAAACAAATATAATTAAGACAGATCCATTAAACAAAAGATATTGCGAAAATGAGAAAACTTAGTCTCGGGTAATGGTTTGGTGAAGATGTCAGCTTCTTGTTGATCAGGTTGTATGTATTCCAGTCTGATTGCTTTCTTTAAAGCATGATCTCTGATTAAATGGTGTCTGACATTGATATGCTTAGTCCTTGAGTGAAGAACTGGATTATATGTAATCGCAATTGTGCTTGTATTATTACAAAAGATTGGTGATTCTTTTGCAATGACTCCATAGTCTCTCAGTTGTTGCTGAACCCAGAGCAGTTGATCGTAGCAGCTTCCACCAGACCAGTTTAGCGCACCAGCTTCCAGCAGCAAGATATTTTGCTTCAGTTGTTGAAGTTTCTATGGATGTTTGCTTCTTGTTGAACCATGAAATAAGTCTGTCTCCTAGAAATTGACATGATCCAGTGGTGCTTTTATGATCAAGCTTACACCCTATATTATCTGCATCTGAATAGCCAACTAAATTGAATGACGAGTCCTTAGCATACCATAAGCCCACATTTTGTGTACCTTTAAGATATTTCAATATACGTTTGGTAGCTAAAAAGTGCGATTGCTTAGGATTTGCCTGAAATTTTGCACACATACAAACACCAAATACAATATTAGGAGGACTAGCAGTTATGTATAATAACAAACCTATTAAACCTCTGTAGAGTGTCGTATCAACGAATATTCCCCCTTGATCATTATCTAATTTAATCGAAGAACTCATGGGAATAGTTGCAGCTGAACATGTTTCCATGCCAAATTTCTTGAGCAATTCCTTCATGCCCTTGGTCTGACTGATAAAAATAATAGTTTCCAGTTGTTTCATATGTAGACCGAGAAAGAATGTCAGTTTACCCATCATGCTCATCTCGAATTTTTCCTGCATTAACTTGGAAAATTTCTCGCATAATTTGGGGTTAGTTGACCGAAAAATAAGATCATCAACATATATTTGTACAAGTAAAATATGATCATTCTTTGAAAATTTGAACAGAGTCTTATCAACTGATCCAATAGTAAAATCATGATCAGTTAGAAATTTTGAAAGCGTTTCACACCAAGCTCTTGGAGCTTGTTTAAAACCATATAGAGCTTTGTGCAAATGATAAACATGATCAGGAAGAGAGTGATTAACAAAACCTGGTGGTTGTTCAACATATACTTCTTCCTGCAACTGACCAATCAGAAATACACTCTCACGTCCATTTGGTCAACTGTAAAGTTTTTGAAGAAAGCATAAGCAAGGAATATTCTAATTGCTTTCAGTCTTGCAACTGGTGCATATGTCTCGTCATAATCTATTCCTTCTTCTTTCTGTATCCTTTTGCAACAAGCCTAGCTTTATTGCACACAATTGAACCATCTTCATTCAATTTATTTATGTACACCCATTTTGTACCTATAACAATTTTAGAAACTGGTATTGGAACTAAGTTCCAGACATTATTATGGGTAAAGTAATTTAGCTCTTCTTTCATAGCACTTATCCAATTAGGATCAACAAGAGCTTCATCAGTTTTCTGTGGTTCCAGATGGGAAACAAAAGCTGAATGAATAAATAAATTAATAATTTGATTTCGAGTTTTTACCGGATCAGATGGGTTACCTATCACCAATTCTGGTGGATGAGATTTCTTCCATCTGTATTCATCATTTGTTGCATCGATTTCAGAAACTGTTTCAGTTTTCAACTGAGTGTTGTCTTCATTTTCAGTTGCTGCTACTTCAGTTGGTATTTGAATATTATCATTTTGCTCTACCAACTGATTATCAAGAACAATTTCTTGTTCAACTGATTATTCCATCACTTCTGGTCTTTGTTTTTGAAAGATATTTTGATTGATGTGATTTTCTTCTTCACTATTATCTTCAAAACTTATATCTGTAAAGCGATCAATTAGCTCAACTGGATCAGTTTGCTTATCAGTTAGTACAGATTCATAAAATACCACATGAATTGACTCTTCGACATTCAAAGTGCATTTGTTAAATACTCTATAAGCCTTACTAACTGATGAATAACCAAGAAATATTCCCTCTCCAGATTTAGCATCAAAAGCTTTTAAATGCTTTTTGTCATTATCGAGAATAAAACATCTGTAGCCGAATATTTTAAAATAAGATACCACATTTTTACGTCCATGCCAGAACTCATATGTCGTTTTCAAATGATTTTTATTAATCATTGATCTGTTCCGAGTGTAAGACGCAGTGTTTACTGCTTTTGCCAAAAACCTCTGAGAAATACAAGAATCAGCAAGCATTGTTCTAGTAGCTTCTTTAAAGGTTATATTTCTTCTCTCAGCCACACCATTTTGCTGAGATGTTCTAGTTGCTGAGAGCTCATGCTTGACCCCAGTATTTTCTAAAATTTTTTAAAGACTTTGATTGATGAATTCAGTCCCTCGATCAGACCTTATTCTATCAATATCAACTGATTTTTCATTTAATAATCTTTTGAAAAGTTTAATCAGTTGTGCAGCAGTTTGGTTTTTTTATTTTAAAAATATAACCCAAGTAAATCTTGAAAAATCATCAACGATCACCAAGGTATATTTCATTCCCCCTAAACTCATGACTGGTATAAGACCAAAAATATCTATATGTAGCAGTTTTAAGCATCTGGAGGATGATTTACTCCCTTTGTTTTAAATGAAGATCTTACTTGGCTACCAAACTGACATGTTGAACAAATTTTATCCCTTGAAAAATCTAATTTAGGCAAACCATGAAAAGGATCGTTTTAAGGAGCCCGAATGCGTAACGGAAGTTTAAAAAATTAATTTTCTTAGCAAAACCGAGCACCTCAACCACTATAGTGTGTAGCAAATACATAAAACAAATATGACATTCATAGGGTGTTTTAGAAATTTTACCTATCAATCACAAAGGATTGATGATGGCACCAACAATTTTGCACTAGAAAAATTAGAGAAATTTTCTTTTGAGAAGTGTTTTCTTTCCTCAACAATTGAAGAAGAAAATTGAAGAAAAATTGGAGGAATATTTTGGCCAAGGGGAGGGGAGGAGAAAAAGAGGAAATTTTCATGGTGTATGAAAAAGTGAAAAAGTAGCATGTGCATGTCATGCCTTGTTTATTGAAAAAGTTGCCTCCAACCTTTCACCTCCCAAGCATGCAAATTATTTGGGCTTGTAACAATTACAAAGCCCGTGAACTTAAATTTAAATGTCTCAAACAAATTTGATATCATTTAAATTTTACTTGATTTTACTCAAGCCCACTAGTTGAATAATTGTTTTCGATTGGGCTCTACAAGGCCCAATGTTATTTAATTAATTCAACACTTGAATTAATTTAATTATTTGGACTCTACTAGATCCACTAGTCTTCAATTAATTCAACACTTGAATTAATTTAATTTAGTCCATAATAATGTTTATTAAAATCACAATTTTCAAATACATTATTTATTTGGCCAACTTTTAATTTAGGAACACTTTTATAAATTAAATGTTACATTTCCCTCATAGAAGTCATACTTCTAATTTTTCCTTACGCTTATAAACTCTTTTATAAGCCGTTCAACACATTGAACTATTTTTCTTCTCAACGGGATCTAGTAATCTAGTACTTGTGTGGCCCTCAATGGTTCATTGATACAAATAGCAGTGGGTTCACATCTCCATGTGATTCGGGACTAAACATGTCCTTATATGAGCATACCCCAATTGCTCAATTCTTACTTATCAACTCCTTGATAATAAGAACGTCAGAACTAAAGTCTGATAGTACCCAACCAATCATGTTAAACGCCTAGCAGCATCGCTTACATGATTCCCTAGGTATCAAATGATAGTGCCTGCAAAAACCATTCAATTATGGTTAGCGTACAGTACGGTCCCTTCATCTCATATATCCCGACCGATTCGACAACTATTGGTATATCGAGAGCTATCAAAGAATCGATACTATGTGTCATGTTAAAGTTGCATCGATGGTGTAATCTATGAAACCCCTTTCATAATTACCACCATACTCTGATCAGAGATTTCATACTACATATACATGTGATCACATAGGATATCCATATCCGAAGGTAAGCGGTGAATCCCCGACTACAATGCATCGACTCCTATATGTTTCGACAAAACACCCAACCTTGCCACCTGATGACCCCATTAGAGTCGATAAATTAGTCAAAGTGCAATGCTAGCATATAGAGTCTCCATGTTGTCCCGGGTCATAAGAACTAATGGTGTACAACCATAAACTAGGACGTTTCCACACGATAAGTGAGAACCACTTGGAAAGTCCTATATGAAGGGTTGTTCAGTGCACTCTACAAGTAACATCTATCTGCATGTTCGGACATCACAATGTCACCTACCAATGAAACATGGTACTCACATCGCAGATACTAGTCTCGAACTCGAGCGGCCTATATCCTTCTTTGCGCCGTCTGAATCGACTAGGAACTGCTTAGAATACACGGTATTCCAAATATGAGTTTCATGATACACATCATATGAGCATCTCATATTCTTTCTACTATTTATATATTCAAGGACTTTATCTATGAAACTAGCATGGGTATACAGAAAAAGATGTGCAAAAACATTAATTTCAAATATTATTAAAATAAAGATTGTTTATACATAGAGTTTAAACATGAAACCTCGGCCAACACTTGGCTCGACGGGCACCTACTCTAACAATCTCCCACTTGCACTAGAGCCAACTACCCATATGCTTTAAACCCATCGATTCGCGATGCTTCTCGAATAATGGTCCAGGTAAAGGCTTAGTTAGTGGATCAACAACATTATCTGCGGAGCCGACTTTGTCAATCGACACTTCTCCTCTTTCCACAATCTCTCGGAGGATGTGGTACTTTCTCAATACATGTTTGGACTTCTGATGAGACCTTGAATCCTTTGCTTGAGCAATGCTCCCGTGTTGTCACAAAAAACTGGGACAGGAGCAACTACATTAGGAATCACGACAACTCTTGGCGAAATAACTTATCCAAACAGCCTCCGTTGCTACAGCTGATGCATCAATGTATTCTGTCTCAGTGGTGGAATCCGCTGTACTGTCTTGCTTGGAACTCTTCCATGAGACAGCAGCACCATTGAGAATGAATATGAACTCAGAGGTTGACTTCGAGTCATCGATATCGCTTTGGAAGCTAGAGTCGGTATAGCCTTCTAATTTCAGTTCTCCACTCCCATAGACCAAGAACAACATATTGGTCCTTCTCAAATACTTGAGGATGTCTTTCACAGCTTTCCAGTGTGGAAGACCAGGGTTCGATTGATAACTACTCACTACACTTAGTGCGAAAGACACGTCAGGACGTGTAGATATAATCCCATACATGATGCTACCAAATGCATATGCATACGGAATGCGTGTCATCGCCACTAGCTCTGCATCAGTCTTGGGAGACATAGACTTGGATAGGGACACGGCATGACACATTGGTAGATATCCTCTCTTAGACTCATCCATCGAGAACCGCTTCACGATGGTACCAATGTAAGTGGACTGGGTGAGATCAAGCAATATTCTTGATCTATCTCTATATATCTGTATTCCCAATACAAAAGATGCTTCACCCAAGTCCTGCATCAATAACTTACTCGCTAACCATATTTTAGTTGATTTCAACATTCCTACATCATTTCCAATGAGTAGAATGTCATCAACATAAAGCACCAGGAATGTCACAGCACTTCCACTAACCTTCTTATACACACAGGGTTCCTCAGGATTCTTAGTAAAACCAAACTCTTTGATTGTACTATTGAATCTAAGGTTCCAACTCCTAAATGCCTGTTTTAGACAATAAATAGATATCTGAAGTTTGCATACCATATGCTCACTTCCGGTAGATGTAAACCCTTAAGGTTGAGACATGTAAATATCTTCCTTAATATCCCATTAGTAAAGGCTGTCTTGACATCCATCTGCCATATCTCATAGTCATACCATGCCGTTATGGCTAGCGATATCCTTATAGACTTAAACATTGCAACTGGAGAAAAATTTTCCTCAAAGTCAACTTCTTGTCTTTGAGTATATCCTTTTGCCACCAATCGCGCCTTAAAGGTCAATACCTTCCCATCCGCCCCAAGTTTTCTCTTGTAAATCCATTTACACCCTATGAGAACAATTCCCTCAGGTGGATCCACGAGATTCCACACTTGGTTCGAATGCATGGAATACATCTCAGATTACATAGCTTCAAGCCACTTGGATGAATCGGCATCAGATAACGCTTCCTTGAAGGTCCTTGGATCACATCCATGTTTAGGCTCATCATGGCCCTCTTCAAGAAGCAGACCATACTTCATAGGTGGTCTCGAGACTCTCTCGGATCTTCTAGGAGCTTGTATCTTCTCTCTTGGCTCTTCGGGTGTGGGTTCTTCAATTGTGGGTGTTTCTCGAACCTCTTCGAGTTCTATCATCTCCCCTTTTCTATCCAATAGAAATTTTTTTTCCAAAAAGGTTGCATTCCTAGAAACAAACACTTTTGTTTCTTTGAAATGATAGAAATAATATCCAACTGAATTCCTTGGATATCCCACAAAGTAACATAAAATGGATCGACTATCCAATTTATCTCCCACTACCTGCTTCACATAAGAAGGGCATCCCCATATTCTAAGATAAGAATATTTGGGAGGATTACCCATCCATATCTCATATGGCGTCTTATCAACTGCCTTTGAATTGATATTGTTCAACAACAGTGCCGCTGTATCAAGCGCATATCCCCAAAAGGATGGCGGCAACTCCGTGAACCCCATCATAGACCGAATCATGTCCATCAAAGTCCGGTTACAACGCTCCGAAACACCATTCAACTGTGGTGTAGCAGGCGGAGTCCACTGCGAGAGAATCCCATTCTCCCTCAGATACTCTTGGAACTGGGCACTCAAGTACTCACCATCTCGATCCGATCGAAGTGACTTGATGCTTCATCCCAACTGTTTCTCTACATCACTTCTGAATTCTTTGAACCTTTCAAAGGCTTAAGACTTGTATTTCATCACATACCCATACCTCGAAAAGTCATCGGTAAAGGTGATGAAGTAGGCATGCCCATGCTCAGTGGTGATGCTATGCGGACCGCACACATCGGTATGGATCAAATCCAATAACCCTTTGGCTCGCTCCACATGGCCCTTAAATGGAAATTGGGTCATCTTTCCTTTCAGACAGGATTTACAAGTTGTGAGAGAATTAATATCTGACATATCAAACATGCCCACTCCCACTAGCTTGTTCATCCTTATTAGGAAAATATGTCCTAATCGAGCATGCCATAATTGTGCTGAATTTAGAGTATCTTGTTTTCGCTTGTTTGTTGTTGTTATTACTTGGACATTGTTTAGTGGAATATCTTTCAATTTTAAGGTGTTGAGATCGTTTTCAAGTTCTCCAGTACCAATCAAACATTCATTCTTGTAAATGTTGCAAATACCTTTGCTAAATAAACAAGAATATCCATCTTTATCAAGCATAGAAATGGAAACAATGTTTTTAACCAAGTCAGGTACAAACAAAACATATCTTAAAATTAACTTAAAATAATTGTTTAATAATAAGCAAACTTCTCCTACGGCCTTTGCAGCAACTCTTGCTCCATTGCACATCCTCAAGAAGGTTTCACCTTCCCTAAGTCTCCTACTTCTTCCCATCACCTGCAAATCATTACAGAGATATGAGCCACAGCCGGTATCCAATACCCAAGAAGTAGAGTTAATTGAAATGTTTACTTCAATATAGAACATACCGTTTCCAGAACTCTTCTGGGCAAGATATTCTCTACAGTTACGCCTCCAATGTCCAGGCTTCTTGCAGTGATGACAGATGTCAACAGTCTTGTCAGCTTTAACTGGTGTAGCTGCCACAGCGGGACTCGGAGTTTGCCTCTTCAAGGGCACATTCTTGGGACATTGGAAAGAACGCTTCTTTCCTTTCCAGGTGGACCAGTCTTCGTACCTGATGAAGAGCCCACATAAAGAACCGACTTATCTTTCTTGATGGTGGAATCAAAAGTAACAAGCATGTTCACCAACTCCTAAAGGGTCGGCTCCAACTTGTTCATATTGAAATTCAGCACAAAAGGATCAAACGAGCTAGGCAGTGACAAGAGCAACATGTCGGTGGTCAACTCCGATGGCAACGTAAGATCCATGCCAACGAGCTTGTCTACGAGCCCAATCAACTTCAGGCCATGCTCATGGACCGAGGCCCCATCTCGCATGCGCAAAGTGATCAGCTCCTTGACGGTAGCATTTCTAAGAGTTCGAGTCTGCTCACCAAAGAGCTCCTTGAGATCCAAATGAATGTCAGCAACACTCTTTGCATCCTCAAAACGCCACTGCAGCTCATCATTCATAGAAGCCTGCATATAACACCTGGCTTTCAAGTCATGGTCACACCATTCCTTGTAAGTCTGTAATTCCTCAGGAGTGCAGTCAGTCGTAACCTCAACAGGGGGCGACTCAGTCAGTGTATATGCTATCCTTTTCAAATTCAAGACAATTTTTAAGTTTCTTAGCCAGTTGAGGTAATTAGGTCCGGTTAATACGTGTTTGTCGAGTATTGCAGATAGCGGATTGCGAATCTAAGACATTGTCAAAAATTGTAATGAAAAGTAAAACAGATAAATGTTAATGACTATTTTAAAATATTTAGTAAGATAAAAAGTATGGACTTTTACTTTATAAATTTTCGCTCCCATTTTTTTGATATTTTTCACTACCCTCTGGTGAAAACGGGATACTCCTTTCCTCAATAGGTACGTAAGGTCCAATTAGCAAATTATGATCCCGAATAATATCAGCCAATCATAATTCCTAAAAGGTAGTTTCCAATTGCATCACTATGCAACCCTCTGCGTAAACTTTTGTCTCACGTTTGATTAGGACCCAATAATATGACGTCGTTCATCTTTACGTGTCAAGCCTTAACCATCGATGTTGAACCTTAATGGACGGTCGCCAGGAGTTCCATCAATAATATGAGCCGAAATCATGAGAGTTCCACGTAGTTCACATCATCATGTCAATGGATGTCACAGCTTTTCGGTGTCCAGGGCCCTCCCAATAATATGAGCGGAGCCCCGAACACGGGTAGCGTTCATCATGCACCCATTGTCGATGGAATACATGGAAATTATAAACAACTTTATAATTCCCCTTTTCGGACTTGATATTAATTTTGAATCTTATTAAAAATGAGAGTTTTTAATTTTGAAAGGTTTCATCATTAATTTTATTTAAAAGCTCGCCATGTTTGATCTTATGTTTGCCGGATTCATGCAACTTTGTTATTGATAGGATCAATTAACGTATCAAGAGTATTTAGAAGGGGGGGTTGAATAAACACTCACAATTAAAACTGATCTTTTTGAATTTTGAGTTCAGTTTGGTGACAAACTGATTCTCGGAATCTTGTTGGTCAATGACAATCAGTTAAACTAAAGTAGTTGCGGAAAGTAACTGACTTAAAGATAGAATACAAAAATAAAATACACAAGGATTGTTTCTGGATGTTCGGAGATTTCAATTACTCCTACATCACCCCTTGTATCTCAAGGATGATTTCCACTAAAAGACTTTGATCGAATACAAGATTTGTACTGACCCACTTCAGTTTGGACTTATTACAGCTAAAAGCTGAAACTCTTAGTATTACAAAATGTTCTCAGTGCATAACTGATCTTAGCACTATCGAATTTAACGATTATTACAAAGTGCTAGTGAGCTCAAATTGTAGCCTTGACTGCTACGAATAAATCAAATAAGAGTGAGCTAAGATTTTGGCAGAATAACAGCAAGCTTTGAATGGATGATCTTCTTATTCTTCAGCTGTTCTTCTGTCATATTTATAAGCTTCCCTTCCAACGGTAACTTGAGATATATTTGAATCTTTGTATCCGTTGATTGCCACTTCATTATTTCTTGGGCATTGTTTGCTTCATTTATTGTAATGCGGCATCTTAACTGCTTTAGCTGAAATGCGTTGTTCTAAGTTGTATTGATTGAAGTGTGGCATTTCATATTCAGTTGCAGTCTTCTATGTCTCTTTGTTGGTTGAATGTTCTTTCCCGAGACATGTTCAGTTGAAGGATGCTTAGCTTAAAGCCATACGGCTGAATGTATCAACTGATCGGTTTCCAACTGATCAGTTTTCTTTATTAGATCAGCTGATTTCAGTTGTTAAGTCCAGTTGCTGAATATAATCGCGCATATCAGTTTGTCAAACTCCAGAATTTAGAGTCTGGTTTTCAACAATTTTCCCCTTTATGGTGTTTGACAAAACTTAGCAAATAATAATAACTGAATACTGAACTTTATGTGGATAAAATAAGATCTGAATTTCTTGAACTGATAGAGGTCTTGATTCAATAACAGCTGAATCTAATAATCTGATTAACTTCTTTTTAACAAGATGGTTTCTTCTGCTGTTTCTCAAGATGCTTTTTGATTCTTCCCCTTTTTTGTCAAACAAATCCATCTTCTCAGATAATCTTCGAACGTCAGTGGAAAGAATTTTGACATCTGAGGAGATACTTGAGACAGCAGATTGTAAAAGAGTCTGCAGCAATTCCATTTTATTAGAAACAGAAGTTTACAATCGCTCAACTTGTTTGATGATAATGTCTTGAGTGATGGAGAGACTCTCAGCCAAACCTCTGTTATTTTTCATCTCAAACACAGTTCGGGCAAGAGACTCCATGTTTGCTTGAATGGCTTTCAGTTTTGCTGAATCAAATTCAATTGAAGAATCCAATTTGACAGTATGAGACAATTGTGTGGATTGAATTTTCTTGATTTCAGTAATCATCTGCTGCATATTGTTCTGCATATTCTAGATTTCTTCAAGGACAAGATCCATTTCTGTGGATTGAAGAGGAGTTGACTGATCAAATGTTCTTGGTTCATGTGAGATTTGATCAAAGACCACCATGGTCCTATAAGATAGAATCGTTTCAGAAACAGTCTGTGCTGGAACATCAGTTTCAGTTACTACTACTTGGACTGGATGAGATGAGGATTGATGTTGATCAGCAATTGGGATTTCCTGCTGAATAAGATCTTCAGTGAGAGGGTCATGAACTAATACATCTATTTGATAGTCCTCTGATATTCGTGCTGGTTCATCAGTTGGAAGTTTTTCAGAAGAAATTAACAATGCCTCCATATTTTCAGCAATCTGTTGATTTGGTGATTGAGTAGGCACCACTGTTTGCTCCTTTAGTTGAGAAACAGCAGGCTGAACTGGTGCTTCTGTTGAGATAGGAACTTCTTGAGTGATTTGATCAGTTGAGTGATCAACTTCTTCAGAAATGGGTTCACTAATAATAGATTCTGTCACCACTGCTTAAATAATTTCATCAATGTTGACAAAATTCAACTCGGCTTCAAAGTACAGCTGATGTTCCACAACAGATGGTTATGGCACATCCTGAACTGTTTCTTCAGTTGTAACAATAGTTTGTTCTGAGGATGGCTCTTTCTGCTGAGAGGAGGGTTCTTCTTCTTCTTCTTCAAAGGCTTCCTCAGGAAGAACTAACTCCTGATCCATTTCCCACACTTTTATCTGAGCTTGCAAGCTAGTAAGATCTGTATCTAGCTGAGTGATCACAGCTCGATCATCATAAGCAGTTGGATTGGTGGGAATGTAGTTTGCCTTCAATTTCTCAAGCAGTTGAGGTAGCTTCTTAGCTCGAATTTGGTCAAAAAAATAGGTTTTCCTCTCCAAAGCTTGAACAATTGTGGCAGCTTTGACCATCTTGAGGACAATTGCTTCCAGTTTGATAAACTTGTTCAGCTGGGATTTCTTTTTCAGCTGCTTAGCAAAAATATGAGTTCTGTAAGCGGTCCAGGCATCATAGGATTGAAGTTTTGATGCTGCAAAATTATTAACCTGTTCCCAAACAAGGTCAATATGAGTTTGAATGGGATTGGATGGCCTGGGCTCTTCAATCAATTTGCCCTTGCCTTTTTCAGTACCGAGGATGTGTGGAATTTCAAATCCAGTACGAGTAGTATCCACCAGTTCTATAATCTTTATACCTTTGGGTCTGGCAGGTGCTAGAACAGCAGGACCATTGATATGGATTAGAGTAGCTTTGATCCTAACTGTTTCCTTTGTTGCACCAGCTGAGATTTCTGGTGGGATGATCTTCAGAGGAACTGCTTCGATAGGCTGTTGGGCATCCGAAGATTTCAGTATTTCAGTAGGAATAGATTCTACTGTGGTTGGTAATTTTGTCCTTTGTGTTCTTGGTTTCTTGGCAACTTTTGGAGAGGGCGTCTTCTCGGAATCGGATTCACTGATAATCAGTTTTCTTTTAACTGTCTTCAGTTGAGCCAATGTCTTGGCCTGTTTAACTGATTTGGGAGCAGCCTATTATGTCTCAATCTCCTTCTTGATCTTCACGAACTGATCAGGAGAGATATATAATTTAGTCTTGGGTGGCAGAACATTCTTCCCATTGAAAATTTTGAATTTAGATAATCACTCCGAATCATCAGCCACCAACTCTTTGACTTTCATCAAATAGCTCAGCAGCACTGCAAATCCTTTGGATTGCTTGGTGGAGGAAAACATATTCTTCAAGATACTAAAAATAAGTTGCTTCCAGTTGAATTTTCTTCCAGCCATAATAACCGTAATAGCTTGAAACTTTTCCAAAGTCAGGGCAGGATACGATCCTGCCTTAGCCAATAGCCTTTTGGCTACGATATCAGCCAGCAACTGAACCTCATGCTTCAGTTCCTTCTTAGGATATGATTTTTCGTCCATCAGCAGAGAGTGCAGTTTGCATTTCTTCAATATCTGATGCTTTAACATCAGCAAGGTGTACCAGTCCATCAGAAGGTAATGAAAAGATTTCTCCGAAAGAATCTTCAGAAATGGTCACCAATTGACCATTAATAGTGGAAATGATGCTTCTATCAGAGTTGATATATCCATTTGAGTAGAGGTCCTTGAGTTCTTTTGGGTAAATCTCATGCGAGTATTGCCCCAAGAATATCCTCAGCCCAGCTGATTCAAGCTTTAGAAATACATTTTTCACATCGACTTCTTCGACTGATAAAGCTGATTCAAAGTTGATAGCCATAGCGTTCAATATATGAGCAGGGATCTGATTTGCCATTGCTGAGAGTAAGGAAACCTGAAATTTTGCGAAATACAAGCTCTGAATGTATGAGTTTGCTCTGAGAGATGATGTACGCGTAAGAAAGAAAACTGAATTGAAGCGGGGAATTATTTATATGTATGTGACCGTTTAAATTCTAGACACGTGTCAGTCCATCAAAATTTTGAAAAAAAACGTGTGTACGTGTGCTGTAAGCGTGTGTACAATTTAGACGGTTCAAATGCTTCCAGGTTTTTTAAAATAAAATTCATCATTAGATAGCAGACAGTCACGTCACTTGATTTGAAATATAATATGGTTAATTAGTTAACTTATATGAAAAGATTAGTGAAATACCCAACTGAAGGATCAGTTGTAAGACTGTGTCCTTTCAGTTGAGAGTTTACTAACATTTGCCTTCTCAGTTAACCTCTTGAAACCATTATTCCCCCTTAATCGGTGCATAGAATAATTAAAGTGACGATATAAAATAAATTGAAAGGTCAGAAAGATTATCGTTTGCTGAAACGTTGACAGCCCTTCAGCTTCCATGATTTTCGTCTATAAATAGAAGTAACACGGTTAGTTTCAGTCATATTGGTGAAGATATTCAAGACAAAAAGAATGGCAGATACGAGTAGCTCGAGTGCTTCGCCGTTTGCTCTGGAGACCAGGAAGGCTGTTATAGAAGATGATGTCTTCTATAAGAGTCTTCACTACTGGGAAAAGTTACAGAAGCTTGAGTTCTTGTATAATACTGGAGAGGCTAGCACTCCTGAACTGGTGGCAGAGTTGAAAAGAGTGCGAGAGCACTTGAACATAGCTGTGTGGGTAGACATATTTAAGGATGGTCATATCTATCAGCTAATGCTTCGAAAGGAACTGAAAATCCTTAAGCGCATAGCTGTTTCTCAGAGCTTTGTCAAGACATCTACCGCACCTTTATCCACTTGGTTGAAATTGTGGATAATTGTTGTAGATGAAAAATATGATGATGTAATCCGTGCAAACGTTTATGGTTGAATGAATTATTTATATGAGCTTAATTTTTTTTTTCTCTTTCCTGCAAATGATAAATTTCATCAGTTGTTATATATGAATTGCGAACTTAAACAGATGAACTGATGAAAGAATAACTTATATAAGTTGACTATGAACTGAAATCAGTTAAGCATTAAGTAATAAATGACAAACTGATATCAGTTGATAATGAACAACTGATAAATAAGAAACCTTGGTAAATGAGAAAAACGCTTTGGTTTACTTGAGACTCTTTGGTTTCTTCAACATTTAATGTCATCTGTCTATAAATAAGACGAGAGAGATAAAATGTGAGACAATATCAGTTCAATATGTCGGATTCAAGTAATTCTGATGCATGCAGCAGTACGCATATTCAAGTTACTGAACAATTAAGTCCTTATTTAGAAGAGTTGATGAAAACGATGGAGGAATATGTCTTGACGAAAGTGATGTCAACATGGTTCAAAATTCATGATTTGCAGAGGATAAGTATTAGTGGTGCTGCTCCTTCTTGTGCTCAAGCAGCAACAGCAAGAAAATACATTGATCGTTTTGAAGTCAGGCATGCTACAGACCTGGTTGATGACAATGTTCTGTTACAAGCAACGCTATGGAAGGAATGGCATGTGATTGAGAAGATTTCTACAACTGAATCATTTTCAAGAATCCGAATTTATGAGTTGAAAATTGGATTACAGAATGGCAAGATTCAGTTGGTTCTAAGTTATCTTCTGTAAGATGGAATCGATTTTATTCTTAATAAAGTATCATTTTCAATTTGTTGTTGTGTTCTTATTTTCTGCAAATAATTTTATTAGTAAAACATCATCAATAATAATTTTAAGACAAGTCAATTAAACCAAAATATTGCGAAAGTTTGAAAACATAGTCTCGGGTAATGGTTTGGTGAAGATGACACCTGCTTGTTGCTCAGTTGAAATGAAATATACTCCAGTCTAATGTCCTTCTTCAAAGCATGATCTCAAATGAAGTGGTGCCTGACATCTATATGATTGGTCCTTGAGTGAAGAACTGGATTATAGGTGATGGCAATTGTGCTCGTATTGTCACAAAATATGGGCGATTCATTTGTAATTACTCCATAATCTCTCAGTTGTTGCTGGATCCAGATCAGTTGTGCACAACAACTACCGGCAGCAAGGTATTCTGCTTCAGTTGTTGAGGTAGCTATGGATGTCTGATTTTTGTTGAACGAAGAGATCAGTCTGTCTTCTAGAAACTGACAAGATCCACTTGTACTTTTACGATCAAGCTTACATCCTGCATAATCTGCATTTGAATATCCAACTAAATTGAAAGTAGAGTCTTTAGAATACCATAACCCAACATTTTGTGTACCCTTAAGATATTTCAAAATTATTTTAGCAACTGAGAAATGTGATTGCTTAGGATTTGTTTGAAATCTAGCACACATATAGACAGCAAATACAATATCAGGACGACTGGCAGTTAGGTACAACAATGAAACTATTAAACCTCGATATAATGTCGCTTCAACTGATATTCCCCCTTGATCAGTGTCCAATTTTACTGATGAGCTCATGGGAGTATTTGCAGCTGAACATGATTCCATGCCAAATTTCTTCAGCAGATCCTTTGTATATTTAGTTTGACTGATGAATATACCAGTCTCCAGTTGCTTCACTTGCAGTCCAAGAAAGAACGTCAGTTCACCCATCATGCTCATTTCAAACTTATCATGCATTAGCTTAGCAAACTTTTCGCATAATTTGGGATTAGTTGACCCGAATATGATATCATCAACATAAATTTGAACTAATAAAATGTGATCATTCTTAGCAAATTTGAACAAGGTCTTATCAACTGATCCAACAAAAAAATCATGATCAGTTAGAAATTTTGAAAGAGTTTTGTACCAAGCTCTGGGAGCTTGTTTAAGACCATATAGGGCTTTGTTCAAATGATATACATGATCAGGAAAGTTGTGATTGACAAAACCTGGAGGTTGTTCAACATATACTTCCTCTTGCAACTGGCCATCTAGGAATGCACTTTTTACATCCATTTGGTAGACTTTGAAGTTCTTGAATGAAGCATAGGTAAGGAATATTCTGATTGCCTCCAGTCTTGCAACTAGTGCATATGTTTCATCGTAATCAATTCCTTCCTCTTGCCTATATCCTTGTGCTACGAGTCTTGCTTTATTGCGCACAACTGAACCATCCTCGTTCAGTTTATTTATGTATACCCATTTTGTACCTATAATAGTTTTTGAAATTGGTCTTGGAACTAAGTTCCAGACATTGTTATAAGTGAACTGATTTAGTTCTTCTTGCATTGCATTTACCCAGTTAGGATCAGCAAGAGCTTCATCAGTTTTCTTCGGTTCTAGTTGTGAAACAAAAGCTGAATAGATAAATAAATTTAGCATTTGATTGCGAGTTCTTACTGGATCAAATGGATTTCCTATTACCAGTTCAGGTGGATGTGATTTTCTCCATCTGTACTCAGTATTTGTTGTATCAGCAATTTTTTCATTTGGTAACTGAACCTAGTTTTCAGTCTCAGTTGGTGCTTCGTCAACTGGTATTTGAATGTTATCATTATGCTCTAACAACTGATCATCAGCAACGACTTCCTGCACATCTAATTGGTCCAGTACTTCTGGTTCAGGTGTTTGAAGTATGTTTTGATTGCCATGACTTTCATTTTTGTCATCATCTTCCAAACTGATATCTGTAAATCGATCAACTAGCTCAACTTGATCAGTTGGCTTATCAGTTAGTTCAGTTTCATCGAAATCAACATGAGAAGATTCTTCAACATTTAGGGTTTTCTTGTTGAAGACTCTATAAGCTATACTAACTGATGAGTATCCAAGAAATATTTCTTCTACAGATTTAGCATCAAACGTTTTAAATAATTTTTACCATTATCAAGAATAAAATATTTGCAGCCGAATATTTTGAAATAAGTAATTATACTTTTTCTTCCATGCCAGATCTCATATGGTGTTTTCATATGATTTTTATTAATCATTGATCTGTTCTGAGTGTAACACACAATGTTTACTGCCTCTGCCCAAAATCTTTGAGAAATACCAGAATCAGTAAGCATCGTTCTAGCAGCTTCTTTAAGGGTTCGATTTCTCCTCTCAGCTACACCATTTTGCTGAGGAGTTCTGGCTGCTGAAAGCTCGTGCTTAATTCCAGCATTTTCTAGGAAATTTGAAAGAGTTTGATTGATGAATTCAGTTCCTCGATCAGATTTGCTTTGATCAATTCCAACTGATTTTTCATTTAAAAGTCTTTTTAAGAGCTTTATTAGTTGCGAAGCATTATGGTCTTTAGACTTGAGAAAAATAACCCAAGTAAATCTTGAAAAATCATCTACAACTACCACGGTGTATTTCATTTCCCCTAAGCTCATGACTGGTATAGGACCAAAGAGATCCAAGTGCAACAGTTCTAAGCATCGGGATGAAGATTTACAGCCCTTGTTTTTAAAAGATGATCGTACTTGTTTACCATACTGACATGCTGAGCAAAGTTTTTCTTTTGAAAAGTCTATTTTGGGCAAACCAGTTACAAGTTCATGTTTACTCAGATAGGCAATGGTTTTAAAGTTTAAATGATTTAGTCTCTTATGCCACAACCAGTTTTTAGATGATTTGGAAGCAATAAAAAAAAACCGGTGCATAAGTTTGATCATTTCAACTGACTTAATATGTGTTTCCACAACGTTTGCCAGTTAGTATGATTTCATTAGTTGAAGTTTTGACTGAACATGAGTTTTTGTCAAATTGTACTGAGAATCCACTGTCGCATAACTGACTGATGCTAATCAAGTTATACTTCAGGTTTTCTTGATAAACATAAAAATTGTACATTAATTAAATGTTTTATAATATAAATATATAGTTTTTGTTTTATTGAATGTTTAAATATTATATGTTTTATAATAAATTGTATAAAATATAAGTTGTTGTGTAATTACAAGTTTTTACTATTTTTTAAAGGTTCGATAAAACAAAAATAAACTTGGCGTTGCAAATGGGATTAAGATGATTCTTGGACCTGTAGAAAGTTGATGTTAATATCTACAATATTGGTGTCAAGCATGAGATAAAAATCCTCTCACAATTGGGATCAAATTAAGCAACAAATAAAGTTACCAAAGGAGTAACAGTTTTACCATGCTCTAGTATTTTGACCATATCTCTCAAATTACTTGGTCAAATGATTTGAAAAAAATACCACAACTAGACAACTCAATTATCCACATGTTTCTTTTTTTGTGAAGAAGCAAATTCCAAGAAGAAGATTTTCAAAAGTGATGTGTAATATAATATAATATCTTGGAACACCAATGAAGACTTTTGTGTAAAAAAATAATATTTTATTTGTGGTTGTCTCCCCAAATTTGGCTATAAATAGGGGTGCATTGTAATGTATTGAGATATCCCTCATTCTATGAACAAACCTTTGAGTTCATAATATTTCTCTCTATATTTTTCTTTTATTTCTTCATTTAAATATAATTAGCATGTTAATTTCATATTCAAAGTTTTACACTTTGAATAATGAATAGCTAACTTCCTAAAGTTGAGATGAAAAGGTGAAACTCTTGGCATGATAATAAGGTTACTAAAAGGTAAGAATCTATGTTTTATATTATTTAATCATTATTTATTGTTTATGTTATATTTATTTCTTTAAGCATTTTTATACCTTACTTATAAGTGGGAGTTTTGATTTATTGTTGCTATATGTTACATTAAATTCTTGGAACCATTTAAATGTTAGTTTGGTGTTACCAACCATTTAAAGTGGATGCCTTGATTTATTATATATGAATATATTATAATATTAAATTCTTGGAGCCATTTAAATGTTTGTTTGGTTTTACCAACCATTTTAAGTGGGAACCTTGATTTACTATATATAAATATATCATAATATTAATTTCTTGGTACCATTTAAATGTTAGTTTGGTTTTACCAACCATTTAAAGTTGGAACCTTGATTCAGTGTTTACAAATTTATATAGCACAATAAATACCTGACCACATTTATAAGTTTTGGTATATATTATATACTTATAAGATAATAATATATAACATAATATAAATATGATTATTTAATATATTAGAACCATTTTATTAAGTGGATTTCAATAATGTTCGTTAATGTTAACTTTATTAAAATACCAAGAGTGGATCCTTTAATCTCAACTACTTAAATTAAAATTTGAACAATTAAAATTTACCCATTAAAGATTCAAATAATTAAAATTAAAAAGAAACAAAAACAAAAACAAAACAAAAAGATATTGTAGTGGACATGTAATTACCTTAGCTTCCCTGTGGATACGATATTCGGACTCACCGAATTATACTACTTGTGGACAACCTACTCTTGGGAGTGCAACAATCAAAGTCGCAACAAGTTTTTGGCACCATTGCCGGGGAAGTATAGTTTAATTTCAAGTCTATTTAATTTTATTTATAGTTTATTTATTTGAATTTTTATTGCTTTTTTGTGTTTTTATTCTTTTGCATTTGCATTTGCATGAGCATTTGGTCACGTACACTTAGTGGTCGACTCATTCGAAATAACCCTTTATTTTTACAAAACATGGCGGAAGAACTCATCCAAGAAAATGAAGATGAAATTCAATCTCAACATGATCATGATAGACGAAGAACACTTAGAGATCACATGAATCCTACACGTACTAGTGCACCTTCATGTCTAGTTTTTCC